>NC_142486.1:25522028-25672830 GCF_049115385.1 Moschus berezovskii | reverse complement strand
TGAGGGCTTCTCATTGTGGTGGCTTCTCTTGTTGCAGAGCACAGGTCTAGGGCGTGAAGGCTCAGGAGCTGTGATGCACGGGCTCAGTTGCTCCGAGGCATGTGGAATCATCCCAGAGCGGAGATTGAAACTGTGTCAACCGCATTGGCGGGCAGAGTCCCATCTACTGTACCACCAGGGAAGTCTCAGCTGTATGTTTTTCAATCTCATGTCCCCCTCTCTGTCTAGCTTCCATGAAGCTCCACACTGTATCTGTGGGCCATATTTTATAATTATGCAATACTTTTTTAACTACTAACTTCTCAGACTATCATTAAACCTTTCTTCTTTTTTTCTCTTAACTTTTTATTTTTTTCTTTTGGCCACACTGGGTCTTCATTGCAGCGCTTGGGCTTTCTCTAGTTGCAGACTACGGGTGGGTTCTAGAAGGCGCAGGCTCAGTAGATGCAATGTGCTCGCTTAGCTGCCCCTCAGCATGTGGGATCTTAGTTTTCAGTCAGGGAATGAACGTGATCTCCCTGCATTGGGAGGTGGATTCTCCACCACTGGACCACAACGGAAGGGTGTACCATTACTTTTCAAGCTCACCTATTAACGCAGTTGTCCCTGGTTTTTTAGGTAACAGCCTAATTTTTTTGAATCACAGTTTTAGAAGAATTGAGCAGAGAGAACACAGAGTTCCTATATATTCCTTCTCTCCTATTAACAGCTGGCATTGGTGTAATACATTTGTTTTGATTGATGACCCCATTGTTGTGTTGTGCAGTTGCTCAGTCACATCCAACTCTTTTCAACCTCATGGACTGCAGCACTCCAGGTTTCCCTGTCCTTCACTGTCTGCAGGAGTTTGCTCAAACCCATGTCCATTGAGTCAGTGATGCCATCTAACCATTTCATCCTCTGTCGTCCCCTTCTCCTCCTGCCTTCAGTCTTTCCCAGCATCAGGGTCTTTTCCAGTGAGTTGGCTCCTTGCAACAGGTGGCCAAAGTACTGGACCGTAAGTTTCATCATCAGGCCTTCCAATGAATATTCAGGACTGATTTTCCTTAGGATGCACTGGTTTGACGTCCTTGCAGTCCAAGGGACTCTCAACAGTCTTCTCCAGCCCCACAGTTTCAAAGCATCAATTCTTAGGTGCTCAGCCTTCTTTATGGTCCAACTCTCACATCTGTACATGACTACTGGAAAAACCATAGCTTTAACTATACAGACCTTTATTGGCAAAGTGATGTCTCTGCTGTTTAATATGCTCTCTAGGTTTGTCATAACTTTTCTTCCAAGCAACAAGTGTCTTTTAATTTCATGGCTGCAGTCACCTTCTGCAATAATTTTGGAGCCCAAGAAAATAAAGCCTATCACTCTTTCCATTTTTTTCTCCTCATCTATTTGCCATGAAGTGATGGGACCAGATGCCATGATCTTAGTCTTCTGCATTTTGAGTTTTAAGGCAGCTTTTTCACTTTCCTCTGTTACCTTTATCAAGAGGTTCTTTAGTTCCTCTTTGCTTTCTGCCATAAGGGTGGTGTCATCTGCATATCTGAGGTTATTAATATTTCTCCTGGCAATCTTTATTCCAGCTTGTACTTCATCCAGCCTGGCATTTCACATGATGTACTCTGCATCATGTGAATAAGCAGAGTGACAATATACAGCCTTGACATACTCCTTTCCCAATTTTGAACCAGTCTGTTTTTCCATGTCCAGTTCTAACTGCTGCTTCTTGACCTGCATACAGGTTTCTCAGGAGGTAGGTAAGGTAGTCTGGTATTTCCATCTCTTTCAGAATTTTTCACAGTTTGTTGTGATCCACATAGTCAAATGTTTTAGCATAGTCAATGAAGCAGATGTTTTTCTGGAATTCCCTTGTTTTTTCTATGATCCAACAGATGTTGGCAATTTGATCTCTGGTTCCTCTGCCTTTTCTAAATCTAGCTTGTACAACTGGAAGTTCTTGGTTCACATACTGTTGAAGCCTAGCTTGAACAATTTTTAGCATTACGTTGCTAGCCTGTGAAATGAGTGCAATTGTATAGTAGTTGGAACATTCTTTGGCATTGCCCTTCTTTGGGATTGGAATGAAAACTAACCTTTCCCAGTTCTGTGGCCACTGCTGAGTTTTCCAAATTTGCTGGTATATTGAGTGCAGCACTTTCACAGCATCATCTTTTAGGATTTGAAATAGCATAGCTGGAATTCCATCACCTCCACTAGCTTTGCTCCTAGTGATGTTTCCTAAGGCCCACTTGACTTCACTTTCCAGGATGACCCCATATTGATATGTTTTTTAACTTGTTAACTAAGCTCATACCATGTTTCTTGTTGCTTTAGTCACTAAGCTGTGTCTGACTCTTTTGCAACCCCATGGACTGTAGCCTGCCAGGCTCCTCTGTCCATAGGATTTCCCAGGCAAGAATACTGGAGTGGATTGCCATTTCCTTCTCCAGGAGATCTTCCCTACCCAGGTATCGAATCTGCTTATCCTGCCTTAGCAGGCAGATTCTTTACCTATGAGCCACCAGAGAAGCCCTCATAACTTATATTAGAGTTCACTCTTTGAAGTATACAGTTCTATCCATTTTGACAAATGTATAACATCATGAATCCATCATTTCAGAATCACACAGTTTCACTGCTCTAAAAATCCCTGGTGCTTCCCGCTGCCCCTCACCCCCACCTCTGCACTTTGCTGTTACTTTTGTTTCCCTTTTGAATTATGTAAGAAAGAGGACAGAGGGGAGTCATAATCATTTTATCCTATCTTCTCATTATAGACTTTTTCAAACAGCCCTAAATGTGGAATACATGAGCATCAGTATACCTTCCACCTGGATTCAACACTCATTAACATTTTGTCACTTTTATTCTCTTTTATTTTATTTCACACATTTTTTCTGAACCATTTGCAAGTAAGTTGCAGATAGTGTGGACTGTTGAACTCTAAATACTTCAGCATGCTTCTACAGTAATAAAGACATTCTCCTATACAACCTTAATGCCATTATTGTAGCCAAGGAAATTAACTGTAATTCTATATTGTCATCTAATAGTCACTTCACATTCAAATTCCCTCAGGTGTCTTCAAAATGCCTTTTATGACTGCTTTGTTTTCTCAAACTAGGATGCCATTAAATTTCAAGTTTGCCCTCTAATGTTGTGCCTTTAGTCATTTTTTATTCAGAACTGTCAATTCATCTCCTTCCATCTTTTTTTTTTTTGGACATTCACTATGGAAAAATGTATGTAGAATATACATAGCATAAAATTTTCCATCTTAATCATTATTTTATTTTATTTTATTTGGCCGTGTCTTGCAGCATGCAGGATCTTAATTCCCTGACCTGGGATCCAACATGTGTCCCCTGCAGTGGAAGCATGGAGCCTTAACCACTGGACTGCCAGGGAGCTGCCTTAACCATTTCTAACTGTACTATTCTTGATCCTATGTGAAGAAAACCCTAAAGACTTCACACACACACACACACACAAACTACTAGAAGTAATAGACAAATTCAGTTAAGTTTCAGGATAGAACATGAAAAAATCAGTAGCGTTTCTTCACACTAAGAGTGAACTTTCTGAAACAAATAACATTGACTTTTGAAAGCCTCAAGCCAGCTGTCTTCAAATATATCCCTCACCTTCTGAATTTGCTTGTTTCTTCCTAATGGTAATTTCCTCCATCGTCTTTCTGACAAACTGGAAGTTAGTTCTAGAGGCTTGATAGAATTCAGGCTCATTGTTTTGGGACAAGAACACTTCAGAGAAGGTATGTCCATCAAAGTGCATCAGCTCAGGAGGACACGCAGCTTTACATGCTGTCTTATGTGTGTGTTGGTTGCTCAGTCATGTCCAACTCTTTGCGATCCCATGCCAGGTTCCTCTGTCCACGGAATTTTCCAGGCAAGAAATGCTGGAGAGTGTCGCCATTCCCTTCTCCAGGAGATCTTCCTGACCCTGGGGTCAAACCCGTGTCTCCTGCATTGCAGGTGGATTCTTTACCGTCTGAGTCACCCATGCTGTAACATAGGAAGGACTCAATCCAGCCTTGAGTTGAATGAAATCTCTGCTTCTCTAATCTCACCTAAGGGTCTTCAAGTTTATGTCTCTACAGTCTCTATAGCTGTCTCCAGCAAACTTCACGCTGAATTTTCTCTCAGCCACTGTGTCCTGCCTTTAAAAATAACTTTAATCTTTAGCAGCCAAGGATGGAAAGGAAATGAGCTGTAAATGCTCTCCTCTACCCAACTCTTCTCTTCCATATTCAGAGGACTGCTTTAATCTCAAGATGCATTTTTATCCTTTACATTTTGATCACTAAATGGATATGACTTTTTTGCTTTGATTTTATTATGTTGGTACATTTTCCTTCCAAAGGTGTCAAAGTAGGCAATTTCAGAAAAGTTCAAAGAGTCATCTTAAGATCTGGCCCCAGTTTCACTCTTTATCTCTGATTCATTAATCAGAAATGTAGTAGTCTAAATTGACTTAAAATTGCAGAAGGAAAGACAAATGGAAAACACTCAGATACTTCTGAAGTCGTTTGCAAAGGTTGGAGTAGGGGGCTGTTAATAAAGATGAGAAAAATAGCTGCTGTTTACCCAACACCTGCCACGTGCCTGGCTGCATGGGGTTCTTGCCCAACATGTTTTCTGATTCTCTGACCCCAGTTGGGTGTCCAACAATTCATTTCCCTTCCTGGAGTTAGGTCTGATCCCACAGGCTCGGTCCCACAATTCTGCCCCCACTTCAAATAACAGCCTCAAGACCAGGGTCACCCATACTTCTGACCAATGGCCACAAATTTGGAGGGTTCTCTCAACTGCCCCCTTAAGTTCAGTAATTTGCTAGAATGGCTCCCAGAACTTGAAACTGTGTAACTCAGATTGGACCTCAACCCACAATCTCTTAACTGAGATCACCCACCTGGTTTCAGGACTTAATGAAGCTCAGGTTCTAGATGTCTCATTGCAGAAAGTATTCAGTGAGAGACAAAGTGACAGGTAAGAAATGGATTTATTTAGAGAGAAACATACTCCGCACAGACAGTGAGGGCCTTCTCAGAAGGTGAGAGTGGCACCGGGGGGTTGTCAGTTTCTACGGGGGAGGGTAATTCCATAGGCTGTTGAGGGGGAGGATTGTTCCAACTATTTTGGGAGAGCGGGTTGGAGGTTTCTAAGAATTGGGTCATCACCCACTTTTTGAACTTTGATGGTCTCCCTCAGAACTGTCATGGTACTGATGAGTGTGTCACTTAGCTTATGATAATGTGTTACAAAAAGCATATAATAAGGTTCAAATCCACTGGGAATCTTCCACCATCTTGGATCTAGTTAATTCTAATCAGTTCTTGTCATGTCCTGTGGCTCTGTCATTCTTTTAAAGCTTGTGCTCTGTCCCCTTCCCTCCTGTTTCGATCTCAGGAATATACTTCATTATATTTACCAATTTATTGTAAAAGATAAAACTCAGGTATGTATGGCAGAGAAGCCCAGGCAAGGTGTGATGGGAGGGCAGCACAGAGCTTCCACATCCTTTTTGGGAAAATTGCCCTTCCAGCACCAACCCAGGAACTCTCTGAACTCAATCTCATTGGAAAAGTTTTTATACAGCTCACCCCCAGCTCCTCCTCCCCTCCCTGGAGGACTGTTGTTCAGTCATTAAGTTATATCTGACTCTTTGTGTCCCCATGGATTGCAGCACGCCAGGCTCCCTGTCCTTCACTATCTCCTGAAGTTTGCTCAAACTCATATCCACTGAGTCGGTGATGCCACCCAGCCATCTCATCCTCTGTCGTCCCCCTTCTCCTCCTGCCTTCAATCTTTCCCAGCATCAAGGTCTTTTCTGATGAGTCAGCCCTTCGCATCAGGTGGCCAAAGTATTGGAGCTTCAGTTTTAGCATCAGTCCTTCCAGTGAATATTCAGGGTTGATTTCCTTTAGGATTGACTGGTTTGATCTCCTTGCAGTCCAAGGGACTTTCAAGAGTCTTCTTCAGCACCACATTCGAAAGCATCAATCCTTTGGCATTCAACCTTCTTTATGGTCCAATCCTCACATCTGTCCATGACTACTGGAAAGACCATAACTTTGACTATATGGACTTTTTCAGCAAAGTGATGTCTCTGCTTTTTAATATGATGTCTGGAAGTCAGTAGGTGGGGCTAAAAGTTCTTACTCTCTAATCAAAGATAGTTAGCCCTTATACAGTGTCTTTGGGTTCAGAACACTTGACTTCAACCAACTGAAAAATCAAAATTATTTTTTTAAAAACATCTGGAAAGATCCAGGAAGCAAAACTTGAATTTGCTGGGTTCTGGCAACTATTTATATATCATTTACATTGTATTTACAACTATTTATAAAGCATTTACATTGTATCAGTTATTACAAGTAATATAGAGACAATTTCGAGTATAAGAGAGGATGTGTATAGGTTATATGCAAATACTACACCGTTTTATATGAAGGGCTTGTGTATCTGTGGATTTTGGTATCCGAAGGAGTCCTGGAACCATCCCCCATGGATACTGTGGGTTGACTGTGTTCGGTGTTTTGGGTAACCAGTCCCACCTTGAGGCTATATAAGGCCCCATCCTAAATCATCTCATTAGCATACCCTAAGATATGAAGAAAAGACTCCTACCTGGAGAGTGAGGTAAGAGCAGGATACTAGCCTTCTCCCTGGGGCTCTTCCAGATCACCCGGCCTCAAGCCAGCAGAATTTCCCCCAGGAACAGCCAAGCTCTTGACTCAGACAAGATACATACAAGACATACAAGAGTGGATTTCAGAGACGCGAGAGACGCCCGGCTCCCGGCGGCGCAGACGCGAGAGACGCCCGGCTCCCGGCGGCGCAGACGCGAGAGACGCCCGGCTCCCGGCGGCGCAGACGCGAGAGACGCCCGGCTCCCGGCGGCGCAGACGCGAGAGACGCCCGGCTCCCGGCGGCGCAGACGCGAGAGACGCCCGGCTCCCGGCGCAACCGACCACGTGCAGAATCGTGGCTGAGAGGAGCTGCCCCGCGCCCAGAGTTAGGGCGGTGGCCGAGAGGAGCTGTACCACGTCCAGGAGGCGGTGGCTGCTTGGGCACCGGAGGGCCGGGAGGAGCTGATCCACATTCAAAGCAGGAGGGGCGGCCTTGAGGAGATACCCCTCGTCCAAGGTAAGCTGCAGCGGCTGCGCCTTGCTGGAGCAGCTGGGAGGAGATACTCCACGACCAAGTGGAATGTAAGAATCCAGTGTTCTGGGGAGGAAGGAACAAGACGGCGAGACCACTTTCTTCCCCACAAATTCATCAGAAGAACATTTGAACTTGGAGTAAAGTCCACAAAACAACTTCTGGCAGAGGACATCAGGCTCCCAGAAAAGTAGACCATTGTCTTCTAAAGGAAAGAGAAGAAATCCAGCTCCACCCACCAGAACACTGACACATGCTTCCCTAACCAGGGAACCCGGACAAGTCACCTGTCCAACCCCACACACAGCGAAGAAACTACATAATAAAGAGAACTCCACAAACTGCAAGAGGGGGGAAAGGACACCCCAAGCAAAGCAATATAAGCAAGATGAAGAGGCAGAGAAATACCCAGCAAGTAAAGGAACAAGATAATTGCCCACCAAAACAAACAAAAGAAGAAGATATAGGGAATCTACCTGATAAATAATTTCGAATTTTGATGGTGAAAATGATTCAAAATCTTGAAAGTAAAATGGAGTTACAGATAAATAACCTGGAGAAAAGGATTGAGAAGATGGAAGAAAGATTTAATAAGGACTTAGAGGAAATAAAAAAGAGTCAATATACAATGAATAATGCAATAGATGAGATCAGAAACACTCTGGAGGGAACAAACAGTAGAATAACAGAGGCAGAAGACAGGATAAGCGAACTAGAAGATAGAATTGTAGAAATAAATGAAACAGAGAGGAAAAAAGAAAAACGAATTAAAAGAAATGAGGACAATATTAGAGACCTCTGGGACAATGTTAAACGCTCCAACATTCGAATCATAGGAGTCCCAGAAGAAGAAGACAAAAAGAAAGACCATGAGAGAATACTTGAGGAGATAATAGTTGAAAACTTCCCTAAAATAGGGAAAGAAATAATCACCCAAGTCCAAGAAATCCAGAGAGTCCCCAACAGGATAAACCCAAGGCGAAATACTCCAAGACACATATTAATCAAATTAACAAAGATCAAACACAAAGAACAAATATTAAAAGCAGCAAGGGAAAAGCAGCAAATAACACTCAAGGGGATTCCCATAAGGATAACAGCTGATCTTTCAACAGAGACTCTTCAGGCCAGAAGGGAGTGGCAAGATATACTTAAAGTGATGAAAGAAAATAACCTACAGCCCAGATTACTATACCCAGCAAGGATCTCATTCAAATATGAAGGAGAAATCAAAAGCTTTACAGACAAGCAAAAGCTGAGGGAATTCAGCATCACCAAACCAGCTCTCCAACAAATGATAAAGGATCTTCTATAGACAGGAATCACAGAAAGAGTGTATAAACTTGAACCCAAAGCAATAAAGAAAATGGCTACGGGATCCTACTTTTCAATAATTACCTTAAATGTAAATGGGTTGAATGCCCCAACCAAAAGACAAAGGCTGGCTGAATGGATACAAAAACAAAACCCCCATATATGTTGTCTACAAGAGACCCACCTCAAAATGAGGGACGCATACAGGCTGAAAGTGAAGGGCTGGAAAAAGATAGTCCATGCAAATAGAGACCAAAAGAAAGCAGGAGTAGCAATACTCATATCAGATAAAATAGACTTTAAAACAAAGGCTGTGAAAAGAGACAAAGAAGGAAACTACATAATGATCAAAGGATCAATCCAATAAGAAGATATAACAATTATAAATATTTATGCACCTAACATAGGAGCACCGCAATATGTAAGACAATTACTAACAAGTATGAAAGGGGAAATTAACAATAACACAATAATAGTGGGAGATTTTAACACCCCACTTACATCTATGGATAGATCAACTAAACAGAAAATTAACAAGGAAACACAATCTTTAAATGATATAATAGAAGAGTTAGACCTAATAGATATCTATAGGACATTTCACCCCAAAACAATGAATTTCACCTTTTTCTCAAGCGCACACGGAACCTTTTCCAGGATAGATCACATCCTGGGACATAAATCTAGCCTTGGTAAATTCAAAAAAATTGAAATCATTCCAAGCATCTTTTCTGACTACAGTGCAGTAAGATTAGATCTCAATTACAGGAGAATAACTGTTAAAAGTGCCAACATATGGAGACTGAACAACACGCTGCTGAATAATGAACTAATCATAGAAGAAATCAAAAGAGACATCAAAATATGCATAGAAATGAATGAAAATGAAAACACAACAACCCAAAACCTCTGGGACACTGTAAAAGCAGTGCTAAGGGGGAAGTTCATAACAATACAGGCATACCTCAAGAAACAAGAAAAAAGTCAACTAAATAACCTAACTCTACATCTCAGTTCAGTTCAGTCGCTCAGTCGTGTCCGACTCTCCGCGACCCCATGAATCACAGCACGCCAGGCCTCCCTGTCCATCACCAACTCCCGGAGTTCACTCAAACTCATGTCCACAGAGTCCGTGATGCCATCTAGCCATCTCATTCTCCGTCGTCCCCTTCTCCTCCCGCCCCCAACCTTTCCCAGCATCAGAGTCTTTTCCAGTGAGTCAACTCGTCGCATGAGGTGGCCAAAGTATTGCAGTTTCAGCTTTAGTATCAGTCTCTCCAATGAACATCCAGGATTGATCTCCTCCAGAATGGACTGGTTGGATCTCCTTGCAGTATAAGGGACTCTCAAGAGTCTTCTCCAACACCACAGTTCAAAAGCATCGATTCTTCGGCGGTCAGCCTTCTTCACAGTCCAACTCTCACATCCATACATGACCACGGGAAAAACCATTGCCTTGACTAGACGGACCTTGGTTGGCAAAGTAATGTCTCTGCTTTTTAATATACTATCAAGGTTGGTCATAACTTTCCTTCCAAGGAGCAAGCGTCTTTTAATTTCATGGCTGCAATCAGCATCTGCAGTGATTTTGGAGCCCAAAAAAATAAAGTCTGACACTGTTTCCACTGTTTTTCCATCTATTTCCCATGAAGTGATGGGACCAGATGCCATGATCTTTGTTTTCTGAATGTTGAGCTTCAAGCCAACCTTTTCACTCTCCTCTTTCACTTTCATCAAGAGGCTTTTGAGTTCCTCTTCACTTTCTGCCATAAGGGTAGTGTCATCTGCATATCTGAGGTTATTGATATTTCTCCCGGCAATCTTGATTCCAGCTTGTGCTTCTTCCAGCCCAGCGTTCCTCATGATGTACTCTGCATATAAGTTAAATAAGCAAGGTGACAATATACAACCTTGACGTACACCTTTTCCTATTTGGAACCAGTCTGTTGTTCCATGTCCAGTTCTAACAGTTGCTTCCTGACCTGCATACAGGTTTCTCAAGAGGCAGGTCAGGTGGTCTGGGATTCCCATCTCTTTCAGAATGTTCCACAGTTTATTGTGATCCACACAGTCAAAGGCTTTGGCATAGTCAATAAAGCAGAAATAGATGTTTTTCTGAAACTCTCTTGCTTTCTCCATGATCCAGCGGATGTTGGCAATTTGATCTCTGGTGCCTCTGCCTTTTCTAAAACCTGCTTGAACATCTGGGAGTTCACGGTTTATATACTGCTGAAGCCTGGCTTGGAGAATTTTGAGCATGACTTTACTAGCGTGTGAGATGAGTGCAATTGTGCGGTAGTTTGAGCATTCTTTGGCATTGCCTTTCTTTGGGATTGGAATGAAGACTGACCTCTTCCAGTCCTGTGGCCACTGCTGAGTTTTCCAAATCTGCTGGCATATTGAGTGCAGCACTTTCACAGCATCATCTTTCAAGACTTGAAATAGCTCAACTGGAATTCCATCACCTCCACTAGCTTTGTTCGTAGTGATGCTTTCTAAGGCCCACTTGACTTCACATTCCAAGAGGTCTGGCTCTAGGTCAGTGATCACGTTATCGTGACTATCTTGGTCGTGAAGATCTTTTTTGTACAGTTCTTCTGTGTATTCCTGCCACCTCTTTTTAATATCTTCTGCTTCTGTTAGGTCCATACCATTTCTGTCCTTTATCGAGCCCATCTTTGCATGAAATGTTCCCTTGGAATCTCTAATTTTCTTGAAGAGCTCTCTTGTTTTTCCTATTCTGTTGTTTTCCTCTATTTCTTTGCATTGATCACTGAGGAAGGCTTTCTTATCTCTCCTTGCTATTCTTTGGAACTCTGCATTCAGATGCTTATATCTTTCCTTTTCTCCTTTGCTTTTCGCCTCTCTTCTTTTCACAGCTATTTGTAAGGCCTCCTCAGAGAGCCATTTCGCTCTTTTGCATTTCTTTTCCATGGGGATGGTCTTGGTCCCTGTCTCCTGTACAATGTCACGAACCTCCATCCAGAGTTCATCAGGCACTCTATCAATCAGATCTAGTCCCTTAAATCTATTTCTCACTTCCACTGTATAATCATAAGGAATTTGATTGAGGTCATATCTGAATGGTCTAGTGGTAAAGCAACTAGAAAAGGAAGAAATGAAGAACCCCAGGGTCAGTAGAAGGAAAGAAATCATAAAAATTAGGGCAGAGATAAATGCAAAAGAAACAAAAGAGACCATAGCAAAAATCAACAAAGCCAAAAGCTGGTTCTTTGAGAAGGTGAATAAAATTGACAAACCACTAGCCAGACTCATCAAGAAACAAAGGGAGAAGAACCAAATCAATAAAATTAGAAATGAAAATGGAGAGATCACAACTGACAACACAGAAATACAAAGGATTATTAGAGAATACTATCAGCAATTATATGGCAATAAAATGAATAACCTGGAAGAAATGGACAAATTCCTAGAAAAGTACAACTTTCCAAAACTGAACCAGGAAGAAATAGAAAATCTGAACAAACCCATCACAAGCACGGAAATTGAAACTGTAATCAAAAATCTCCCAGCAAACAAAAGCCCAGGTCCAGACGGCTTCACAGCTGAATTCTACCAAAAATTTAGAGAAGAGCTAACACCTATTCTACTCAAACTCTTCCAGAAAATAGCTGAGGAAGGGAAACTTCCAAACTCATTCTATGAGGCCACCATCACCCTAATCCCAAAACCTGGTAAAGACCCCACAAAAAAAGAAAACTATAGGCCAATATCACTGATGAACATAGATGCAAAAATCCTTAACAAAATTCTAGCAATCAGAATCCAACAACACATTAAGAAGATCATACATCATGACCAAGTGGGCTTTATCCCAGGAATGCAAGGATTCTTCAATATCCGCAAATCAATCAACGTAATACACCACATTAACAAACTGAAAAATAAAAATCATATGATTATCTCAATAGATGCAGAGAAAGCCTTCGACAAAATTCAACATCCATTTTTGATAAAAACTCTCCAGAAAGTGGGAATTGAAGGGACATACCTCAACATAATAAAAGCTATATATGACAAACCCACAGCAAACATTATCCTCAATGGTGAAAAACTGAAAGCATTTCCCCTAAAGTCAGGAACAAGACAAGGGTGCCCACTCTCACCACTACTATTCAACATAGTTCTGGAAGTTTTGGCCACAGCAATCAAAGCAGAAAAAGACATAAAAGGAATACAAATTGGAAAAGAAGAAGTAAAGCTTTCACTGTTCGCTGATGACATGATCCTCTACACAGAAAACCCTAAAGACTCTACCAGAAAACTACTAGAGCTAATCAATGATTACAGCAAAGTTGCAGGATATAAAATCAACACACAGAAATCCCTTGCATTCCTATACACTAATAATGAGAAAATAGAAAGAGAAATTAAGGAAACTATTCCATTCACTGTTGCAATGAAAACAATTAAATACTTAGGAATATATCTACCTAAGGAAACAAAAGACTTGTACATAGAAAACTATAAAACACTAGTGAAAGTAATCAAAGAGGACATGAATAGATGGAGAAATATACCGTGTTCGTGGATTGGAAGAATAAATATTGTAAAAATGAGTATACTACCCGAAGTAATTTATACATTCAATGCAATCCCTATCAAGCTACCAACAATATTTTTCACAGAACTAGAACAAATAATCTCACAATTTGTATGGAAATACAAAAAACCTCGAATAGCCAAAGCAATCTTGAGGAAGAAGAATGGAACTGGGGGAATTAACCTGCCGGACTTCAGGCTCTATTACAAAGCCACAGTCATCAAGACAGTATGGTACTGGCATAAAGACAGAAATATAGATCAATGGAACAAAATAGAAAGCCCAGAGATAAACCCACGCTCCTATGGACACCTTATCTTCGACAAAGGAGGCAAGAATATAAAATGGAGAAAAGACAGTCTCTTTAACAAGTGGTGCTGGGAAAACTGGTCAGCCACTTGTAAAAGAATGAAACTAGAACACTTCCTAACACCATACACCAAAATAAACTCAAAATGGATTAAAGATCTAAATGTAAGACCAGAAACTATAAAACTCCTAGAGGAGAACGTAGGCAAAACACTCTCCGACATAAATCACAGCAGGATCCTCCAAGACCCACCTCCCAGAATATTGGAAATAAAAGCAAAAATAAACAAATGGGACCTAATTAAAATCAAAAGCTTCTGCACAGCAAAGGAAACTCTAAGCAAGGTGAGAAGACAACCTTCAGAATGGGAGACAATAATAGCAAATGAAGCAACTGATAAAGGATTAATCTCCAAATTATACAAGCAGCTCCTGCAGCTTAATTCCAGAAAACTAAGTGACCCAATCAAAAAATGGGCCAAAGAACTAAACAGACATTTCTCCAAAGAAGACATAAAGATGGCTAATAAACACATGAAAAAATGCTCAACATCCCTCATCATCAGAGAAATGCAAATCAAAACCACAATGAGATACCATTTCACACCAGTCAGAATGGCTGCTATCCAAAAGTCTACATGCAATAAGTGCTGGAGAGGGTGTGGAGAGAAGGGAACCCTCTTACACTGTTGGTGGGAATGCAAACTAGTACAGCCACTATGGAGAACAGTGTGGAGATTCCTCAGAAAACTGGAAATAGAACTGCCATATGATCCAGCGATCGCACTCCTGGGCATACACACCGAGGAAACCAGAATTGAAAGAGACACATGTACTCCAATGTTCATTGCAGCACTGTTTATAATAGCCAGGACATGGAAGCAACCTAGATGTCCATCTGCAGATGAATGGATAAGAAAGCTTTGGTACATATACACAATGGAGTATTTCTCAGCCATCAAAAAGAATGCATTTGAATCAGTTTTAATGAGGTGGATGAAATTGGAGCCAATTATACAGAGTGAAGTAAGCCAGAAAGAAGAACATCAATACCGTATATTAACGCATATATATGGAATTTAGAAAAATGGTAACCTGAACCCTGTATAAGAGACTGCAAAAGAGACATAGGCATTTAGAACAGTCTTTGGGACTCTGTGGGAGAGGGTGAAGGTGGAATGATTGGAGAGAATGGAATTGTAGCATGTATATTATCATAAGTGACCAGTCCAGGTTTGACGCATAAATTTTCCTCTGTTCATTTCTTTGCATTTGTGCTTTTTTAATAAAATTCTTTTTTAGATAAAAAAAAAAAAAAGACTCCTACCACTCAAGAGATTACAAGGATATTAAGAACCCTGGACAAAGATCCAACGCATTTCTTCTTATTATGTCACACTAGTACATATTTTCTAATTATCTGCTCTATTCCAGAGACTGGGTAAAAGGCTGGAGGTACAGTGGACACTGGCAGAGGGGGAGCAAGAAAGGCATGGTTCCTGTCTTTGCTGATCTTGATGTTTAGTTCAGGAAACAGATAACTAAATAGGCAATTACAATTCAACTTTATAAGTGTTATTGAGACTGCAGGAAAGAAGGCAAGGCACAACCATTCAAAGAATGACCAGGCTATGAAAGATACAACGAAAACTGGTTAGAAACTACCAGGCCCAAGATGGCAGAAGATCTGACTTCCAGTAGACCTTGAGCCTCATTATATGCTCATTGTACTACGTACCTGTAATAAACAGGTGCCGTGACAGTTTCAAGATTGACCATAAGAGACTAAAAAGTGGGCTGTGGCCCAACTTCTGAAAATAGTTGGAATAACTCTCCCACTATGAAATTACCCAGCCCATAAAAACTAATCACCCCAGCACCCTGGGGCCACTCTTGCCTCTGAGATGGACCTCATTCTGCCTATTAATGTGTAGCTCTCCAAATAAACCTGTTTTCACTTTACCATGGCTTATTCTTGAATTCTTTCATGTGCGAAGCCTACGAGCCTCACTTGGAGGCCCGCCCCAGGGACTCACCTGAGACCTGGGACACCACCATCCTCTTGCACTCCATTTTCCTGCAACAATATGAAGAAGATACAAAGAATGCTGGAGTACAGAGGGAAGGGATAAGGGTAAGGACAGAACACTTTATATGACACTGACTCTGAAAACAGAATTTCACATGCAGAAGAATGAAGGTGGATCCTTATTTAACACCATATGCAATTAACACAAGAGGGATTAAAGCCCTAAATGTAAGGATTAAAATTATAAAACTCTTAGAAGGAAACATAGAACACAAGTTCCGTGACATCAGATTGGTTTCTTGGATGTGACACCAAGAAGCCACAGGTGAAACAAGAAAACACAGACAAATTGGACTTGCTGAAAATTTAAAGTTTGTGTGTGTCAAAGGCACGATCAGCAGGGTGAAAGGACAGTTCACAGAATTGGAGGAAATATTTGCAGACATATCTCTGATAAGGGATTCCTATCCAGAATACATAGAGAACTCGCAAAACTGAACAACAAAACAGCTCAATTAAAAAATGGACAAAGGACCTGAACAGATGTTTTTCCAAAGATGATATACACATGGCAAGTAAGCACACGAAAAGATGTTCAACTATTAGGGAAATGCAAGCCAAATCTCAATGAGATACCACCTCATTGCAATGGCTATTACCAAAAAACAAACAAAAACTGAAAAGAAAAAAAAACCCAAGTGTTGGTGGGGATGCAGAGAAGGTGCTATACTTGTGCATTGATGGGGAGAATGCAAAATGGTGCAGTCATTATGGAACACAGTATGGTGGTTCCTCAAAAAAAATTAAACATAGAGTTACTGTAAGAGCCAGAAATTCTGCTTCTGAAATTCTGAATTTCAATTCTTTCAAAGAATGGAAAGCAGGGTCTCTAAGTGACATTTGTATACCCATGTTTTAGCTATTCACAATAGCTAAAACATGGACTCAATCCAAATGTCTATCCATGGATGAATGGATAAACACAACATGGTAAATGTATGCAATGGAATATCAGTCATCCTTAAAAAGTAAGGAGATTCGGACACATACTGCAACATGGCTGAACCTTGAATTCTGAAATGTCAGACACACACACACTAAAGCACATACTGTATGATTCCACTAACGAGGTACTTAGAGTAGTCAAAATCATAGAGACAAAATGTAGGTCGATGGCTATCAGGGGTTGGGTGAAGGGAAATGAGCTAGTTTTAATAGGTATGGAATTTCAGTTTTGCAAGATGAAAATATACAAGGATGGATAGATGGTGGTGGTTGCACAACAGTATAAATTTATCACAATTTAAAAAAAAGACAACAGCAAATATTGGTGAGGATATGGAGAAATTGTAATAGTCAAACCCTGCCATGGGATTCTAAGATAGCACAGCTAGTTTAGTTACAGTCTGGAAGTCCTAATGAAAGTTAAATGTAGAGTTACCATGTGACCCAGAAAATCCACTGCTAGATATATGCTCCAAAAAAGTGGAAACGTATGTCTACATAAAAACTTGTACACAACATTATTTATAATAGCCAGAATGTTGAAACTATCCCAATGTCCATCAAGTGATGGGTGGATAAAAAGTGTGATATTTACATGCAAAGGAATATTATTCATGCATAAAAAAATGAAGTATTGATTTATGCTACAACATGGATGAACCTTAAAAATGTTCATCTAACCCTACTAACCCTTCATCTAACCCTTCAGACTCTTTGCAACCCCATGGACTGCAGCCTGCCAGGCTCCTCTGTCCATGGAATTTTCCAGGCAGGAATACTGGAGTGGGTTGCCACTTCCTCCTCAAGGGGCCTTGGATCATATTAAGTAGCAAATCGAGGCTCTAGCCTGCTCTTGACTTAGCAGTTCAGTTTATACAAAAAGCTCTATCTCTGGAGCTCCTGAAAGGGCAACTGCCCAGGAATAGGACCCTGAATTCAAGTGCACTTCAGCCCCCTCAGTCACCTAGTGTAATATACACGGTCACTGTAGCTGGACAGTGTCATGAGGTCAATGTCTCCTGCTGTGAGAACGATCTCTGTGGCCTGGGCATTTATAAGCAGCAAGAGACCATTACATAGCACTGGCCTTGTATTATGGTCCCAGTACACACACAAAAAGTATAAACGAAAGAGAAAGTTCACAGGCTTATTTAAGTTATTGCTTCTCATGACTGAATAAAAAGTCAGCATTTTGATACTTTCCATAAATCTTCTGGCTGCAGTTATTAATCTCATGCCAGAAATCTCAGTTCTTTCAATTTTAGTCCACAGCCCATGTTGCTGAGGGCTTGTTTTAATTTCTTTTTTGAAGCCTGGAATAATGTTATATTGGAAAAATAGACAGACTGATTCCCAGATGTAAACCCATTGGAAGAGCCATAGACCCAAACCAAAGGTCAACTAACACTCAAAGAAATTTCTTCCTTTTCGAGAAATGATACTGTGTGGACATCTGATGTTTATTTAATCATCTGATATTTATTTAATCCAATAGGTACCAGGTACTGTACCTCACGTATTCATGTATTGCCTTGTTTATATTTGTTAAAGCTTTCAGGTATGAGCAAGAGAATTCTTGACTAGGATATAGTCATCAGTTATTGCTGGATAACAATCAATCCCTGAATCTCAGGGACTGGGCTTAGCACCAGGTCATGAGTTTGGTTAAATCCTGCTTCACACATCTCTTCTGAGACCAGCAGGTTTCTTGAGGCACATTCTTCCGTGGAGACGGCAGAGGTTCAAGAGGGCAAGCCCAGCCACATAAGCATACATTTCATCGGCCAATATCCCAAAGGCCCGTTCAAGTCACCTGATCAAGCCCAAAGTTAAGACGTGGTGAAGGACACCCTGACCTTCATGAGGCCCAGAGTGTAGATGGATACTTCAACCACAGAACAAGAAATAACTGGGGCCAACCTGCCAATATACCTCTGCTGTTGTTGTTCAGTCACTTGGTTGTGTCCAACTCTTTGCGATCCTACGGACTGCAGCATGCCAGACTTCCCTGTCTTAAACCATCTCTTGGAGTTTGCTCAAACTCATGTCTATTGAGTTGGTGATGCTATCCAACTATCTCATCCTCTGTTGCCCCCTTCTCCTCCTGCCCTCAATCTTTCCCAGCATCAGGGTCTTAATATCTCTGAATCTCTCTCTCTTTCTATATGTGTGTATGGATGTATACACAGATAGATAAATAGATAGTATCTATATATCACCATGGCATAGCCAAATAGGGACTTTTTCTCTCCCGGAGAAGTCTAGAAGCAGGCAGCAGGTAGCCCATGGCTGGTGAGGCTGTTCAATGATGGTGCCCTCCCAGGGCTTTTCTCTTTCCTCTTTGCCACCTTCAGCATGTTGGAGTCTGCCTTGATGCATATATTTCCTGGCTTGGGATATGGCTGCTCCACTTGCAGCCCTACTTCTGCAAGAGCAAGCAGGAAGCAGGTAGGGATAGAGCCTGATTCCATTAGACAAAAGCTTTCCCAGAAACCCTCAGCTTATTAGTCATTGACAGAAACTGTGTCACTTCCATTACGGAGATGAGCTTGCTTACAAAGGCACATTGCTGCCCCAGACAAAATTGGGGTCTTTTCAGGAAGAAGAGGTAGCAGACATTGGGTAGGCAGTTGCAGTGTCTGCTATGCTGAGGAAATGTCATGAAAACTCCATGAAATAAGCATTATTGCCATTCCAAAGACGAAGAAATCCTGGCTCACAAATGTTAACTCATCCAAGTTGCCTCAGCCAGGATATAAGGCTATAATAGGATTGAGATTTGGACATAATACATTTATTTCACAGCAGATCACTCCTTCCCACAAAGCTGGGGCCCAATACACTTAGGTTCTTGTCTTTCTGTCTGCCACTAATGCGAATGTGTGACTTTGGATGTATCAGCCAATAAGAGTGAGTTTCAATTTCTGCAGCTTCCCCAAGTCCAGGTGGCATTAGAAGAAACTTTATGAGTTCTTTTTCAAGCTTGAGTATTCTGTGCTACTTCTTTTTGAAAAATATTTATTTATTTATTTGACTGCTCCAGGTCTTTGTTGCAGCATGTGGGATATAGTTTGAACCTGGGCCCCCTGCATTGGGAGTGTGGAGTCTTAGCCGCTGGATCACTGGGGAAGTCCCTTATGTGTTATTTCTCTGACAAATGATGAAGATATAGACCCTTCCTTCTTGCAGTGTGCTCAGTCATTTATTATACATTTGAGATTGAAGAGCAAGTTGATCCATTGTGGCCTATTTCATATTTCAAGTTTTTAAGTTTTCAAGTGTTTCTTCCAATTCAATTACTTGGCAATCTATTGAAAACTAATACTACAGAAAATTTGATGTTTAGATCAATAAAGACATCATATTTTCTCCCAGAACATATATACCTAGTAAATTACTTCTCTCTAGTGTTTTGTTTTTTAAGAACTGTTTGTTTATTTAGTTACGGCTGTGGTGAATGCATGAGGGCTTTCTCTAGTTGTGGTGAGTGGGGGCTACTCTTGAGTTGCGGAGGTGGGTTTTTCATTCTGGTGGCTTATTTTGCTGCAGAGCACAGGCTCTAGGCGCTCAGGCTTTAGTAGCTGTGGCCCATGGACTTAGCTGTTTCACAGCATGCGGGATCTTCCCAGAACAGTGACTGCACCGGCATCCCCTGCATTGCAAGATGGAGTCTTAACCACCAGACCATGAGGGAAGCCCTCTCTAGTCTTAAAAACACCCTCCAAATTTAAGGTCTTTTTAGCTACATCAAACGGAGAAGGCAATGGCAGGCCACTCCAGTGCTCTTGCCTAGAAAGTCCCATGGATGGAGGAGCCTGATGGGCTGCAGTCCATGGGGTCGCTGAGGGTCGGACACGACTGAGCGACTTCACTTTCACTTTTCACTTTCACACATTGGAGTAGGAAATGGCAACCCACTCCAGTGTTCTTGCCTGGAGAATCCCAGGGATGGGGGAGCCTGGTGGGCTTCTGTCTATGGGGTCACACAGAGTTGGACACGACTGAAGTGACTTAGCAGCTTAGCAGCAGCAGCTACATCAAAAGAAATTAAAATTTGCCCATAGTTTCAGTCACTCAAAAACAATGAATGTGTCTAGAATATTTTCTATACATGTATAGAAATAATTTATTTTTATACATGTACAGAGGAACCTGGTGGACTACAGTCCCTAGGGTCACAAAAAGTCAGACACGACTCAGAAACTGAGCATGTATGATTATGTGTTATACACATCTATATGTGTAAATGGGATAACATTATTTTGGATCTACTTTGTTTTCAATTCATAAGCATATTTCCATGACAACAAATATACATTATATCATCACTTGCAATGCCTATTAACATGCCTTTAGTTTATACAAACATACTACTACAATTTGTTTAACTGTTGCTGTCGTTTTCAAGTTTTTGATGTTAAAAAGTAGTAATTTCCCACAATGTGATATAAGTAACTGGAGTATTGCAATATGATGTCAGACAGCACATTGATGCATTCTTAAACATTTAAGTAGTTATATACTTATTTGTATGTTATATACATTTGTGTGTATATTATGTATTGATTATAAACACCATAACTAGACTTTTGATAGTCATATAATGCTTGATTTTAAAATAAAATGAATTTAACTAAGTGTCCTGGGTCATTTAGAAAATATTATGCTGGTGTGTAGATATACACAGACCACAAACACAGAGCTTGAATGAGCCAAGTTTATAAAACACTTCCAGAAACACCGGTACGATAAATATCCCTGGGCACCTGTCTCTGTTTGATGCTTTCCTTAGGATGAATTCTTAGAATTGCTCAAAAGGTAGGCACATTTTTAAGGTTTTAAATATGTTCTGCCAAACTTTTCTGCATAAAGGATGCTCCAACTTACCCTCCCACATTCCACCCCGATGATAGAAGCTTCAGGAAGGTAGACACTTTGTTCAATTCTGTAGACCTGATATTTACGGTAGTACTTAGAAAATAATGGGTTCTCAATGAAAAAAATATACTAGGTGGATTTGTCAAGAACTTTGAAGAGCCTGAGATCTTATTCTACTTGTAATTGAACAAATTGGCCTGCCCCAGCTTCATGAATGTGGTGCTGAAAGCTCAGCTTCTCTGTACACCGGCGCCAAGTCAGATTTTGGAGACAGAGTTTTGGGTGAAGTAGAAAAGAGTGGCTTTATTATTTGCCAGGGAAAGGGGGCCACAGTGGGCTGATGCTCTCAAAACCATGTGTCCCAACTTGTGGAAGATAGTGAAAAGTTTTATAATAATTGTCCAAAGAGGGTGTGATCAGCTCGTGGGCACTCTTCTGATGGGTTGACAGTGAGTTAAGTGGGAATCAACAACATCAACCTTCAAGTCCAACTGGTCTGGGGTTTGCAGCCTTGCAGGCAGCTCACCATCATTAATGGGTAAATTCTCCTACCTGGAGGGGGTTCCAGTCTCTGCAGAAGATCTCAAAGATACTGCCCTGTGTGTCCATTGAAAGGGAAACAGAACCTTGCCCTAAGGCTGCTCTTGAAAGTTTGTTTCTCCCTGGTCTCACACCCGCTGCCTTCCCTAATTAACAACTGCTTGAATCTGCCCATTGGAACTCAGGGAAGGTCATGGAGGCTGAAGGAAGGCTGCTTCCTGTAATACAAGAAATGGGGGACACAGATAGTCTTTGTACTTGGAAGCCCTACTGGGCCCTGCTTGGTATCTGATGCTGGCAGAGCAAACAAGATTCTCAGCTCTGAGACAAAAGACCTCATCACTCACTGCAATCACAGTGGTTGGTGTACAGTATTTATGCTGGTTCCCCAAACCCCAATTCCCCAAGGGTGATGCAAAAGGGAGACAAGGTGCCGGCACACACAACAGGATGTGTTGCAGAAATCTTGAGTTTAGAGACTGCTCATCATTCATAATGGCAAATAAGCCTTCCTGACCTTTGCCCAGAAGTGAGTGAAGTCATGTCTGACTCTTTGCGACCCCATGGACTGTAGCCTATCAGATTCCTCCATCCATGGGATTTTCCAGGCAAGAATACTGGAGTGGGTTGCCATTTCCTTCTCCAGGAGATCTTCCCAACCCAGGGATTGGACCCGGGTCTCCCGCACTGTAGGCAGACGCTTTAACATCTGAGCCACCGGGGAAGCCCAGAGGGAGGTGTTAATTCCTTCCTCTCCTCCTCCCCCTCCTCCTCCTTCCTCCCCTTCCTCTTCACCGTTGCCTTCCCCTTTCCCTTCTTCATCCCCCTCCTTATCCTCCTTCTCTTCCTCTCCTTCTTCTTTTTTGAGATTCTACCTTCTTTGTACTATGTGTGTGTGCTCAGTTGCACAGTCATGTCCGACTCTATGTGATCCCACGGTCTGTAGCCTGCCAGGCTCCTCTGTCCCTGGGAATTCCCAAGCAAGAATACTGGAGGAGGTTGTCATTTGCTCCTCCAGGGGATCTTCCCAACCCAGGGACTGAACCCGCATCTCCTGCATTAGTAGGCAGATTCTTTACCACTAAGCCACCTGGGAAGTCCTACATTCTCCTACTGGACAGTAAACTAAATTTGCTCTTTGCTCTGTCTCAATCTTCCAAGGCTGTTACAAACATTCCTAAAAAGACACTCTGGAAAAGCTCTGTTCAAAAAACATGCAGGAAAACTAGACCCATGGAGAATTGTCTCCCAACAACATCCATCCTTCATTTCTATACTGTCCTGGCTTTTGGCAAATTCTTCCATGAGTATGCCACTCCACTGGCCATGTCAGTTCATCCCATCAACAGAAGTTAGAACCAAATCCATTCATTTTGTCTCATACAGCACTTAATTAAACCTAGTGTCAACAGGACTTCAACCAACAGTATTGTCCTTGGAAATTCTCATGGTCCTGGACTCGGACGGCTGAACAAGTCCCATAAACCATCTGGGTCATCCTTAGAAATTCAGGTGACTCTCCTTAAATGGTTGTGTTGACCTTTCCTCTTGGCCCAAAGCATTGGTCCCGCTACAGCAGGAGGTTCTAGAGGTTGCACAGATTCCACTGTGACCTGCAGAAAAGAAACTACGGCAATCACATCATCCATAACAATCCTGGCCAGTGAGATGAGGCTGACTTGAATGTCTTCCAGGGGTGAGGTGGTATCACTGATCACTTTGGATAAAACTAGGGATTGGTTTCATACCATCTATCCCAACTGGATGATTTCCTTCTTGTGGATAACTGAAAAATAACGAGTATGAAAAACAAGGGATCATAGCCTTGTTTTGGAGGGATCCCTGCAGCTATGCCAGATATTGTGGCATTTTCTTAAATACTTGAAGATCTCTTCTGACCACCCCGATGGGACAAGTCGTGGTGTTTTCAGGAAGAAGACAAGTCAATGCATGACTTGCACAAAAGAAGTACTGTCCCAGGGTTACACATGGTTCTCCTGAAAAGATTATTACTTACAATTGTTGGGGCCTCCAAAGTGGGATGTACATCAGTCAGAGGGTACAGGGTGATGAACTGGTAGGTCGAAAGATGCCAGTTTGGTTTGAGTAATTAAGGAACTGCCTAAGGGCAACCTGTCTTGTGCATCCATGCTGCCAACTGGGGCATTTGCCCAAATAACTGAGCAATGGCTATGGGAAAGGAGGTGGACAGAGGTGGACAGGTGCTTTGCATGGGAGGTACAAGAGCTGGGGCCAACTCCTGCTGTTCCCAGAAGACGTTTCTGTCAGGTTGAGGTGCGAGCGAAGTCGCTTCAGTCGTGTCCAACGCTGCGATCCCGTGGACTGCAGCCCTCAGTCTCCTCTGTCCTTGGGGTTCTCCAGAACACTGGGGTGGATTGCCATTTCCTCCTCCAGGGGATCTTCCGGACCCAGGGATCGAACCTACCTGTGTCTCGTATGTCTCCTGCATTGGCAGGCGGGTTTCTTTACAATTAGTGCCACCTGGGGAGCTCAAGGTTCAGGAGACCCGTGATCAAATCACCGTTAGAGCCACCTAGTGGAGAAACGGCAGGCCAGCTGACAGATTTCAGACATTTGCAGCCTTTTGAGATCAGGTGTTTTCCTTCCTAAGGAAAGCTCTAGAGGTGGCTCTGAAAGACAAAAGATTGCCAATGTCCTTTCCTTCTCCCCACCTTCTCCCAGGCGCCTCCTCCACAGTGCCTGTGCCCATGCTGTTCCTCCACCTCCATGAATCACCGTCCATCTCCTAGTAGATATAACCTCACCCTTTCCAATCAGCCCCTGCTTGCACCCAGGCCTCGATCTGAGAGGCCAGAGCAAGGACAAAGATGCTTTTAAAAAGCTTATAGAGAATGATCGTGACCCTGCTTTAAGGGGCTACTAGCAGGGTACTCAAAGAAGTGTTCATCGTTTTTATGATCTCAGTTCAGTCGCTCAGTTCAGAGTCGTATCCGACTCTTTGCGACCACATGAACCTCAGCACACCAGGCCTCCCGGTCCATCGCCAACTCCCGGAGTTCACTCAAACTCATGTCCACTGAGTTGGAGATGCCATCCAACCATCTCATCCTCTGTCGTCCCCTTCTCCTCCTGCCCTCAATCTCTCCTGGCATCAGGGTCTTTTTTTATGATCTAGGGCCACATTAATCCAACAGGTGAATCCAGGCAGCTGAAGCAGAATTAAGTTTGAATCTCCTAGTCCCCTTCAGTCAGGTTTCTACCTTGCAATAATTAATTTCATATGTCAGCTTGACTGGGCCACTGGGGGACCCAGACAAATATTATGCTAGTGTGTCTGGATTAGACCGCCTGTCTGTCTTCCCCTTGGGACATCAGTCTTCTGTCTTTGGACTTGAACCCAGATCGGAGGTCATATCATTATCCCTCCTGGTTCTCAGGCCTCGGACTCAGACAACAACTACACCATCACTGGCGGCTCTCTTGCATCACCAGCCTCATGACTGCAGGTCTCGGACTTCAGCCTTCATCATAACGTGAGTCAATTCCTTGTCTCAATCTCTCATATATATCATATATATCTATCTAGGTCTGTACATGCTCTTCTCCAGCTGTTTCCGTTTCTCTGGAGAAGCCCCACTAATACATTCCAGGAGAAGAGAACCTTGGTTGCGATGAGCCCAGAAATGGTTCAGATGAAATTCTGATTTTTTTTTTTAAAAACAAATCACTCCCTAACCCTTTCATTTGAGCATTATTCAAGAAGTGGCCAAGAGCAGATGATCCCTTTCCAGGGACATCTGTGTTCAGTGGCCAGACAGACTAAGGTGCTGGGACCAGAAGGAGGGGAGACAGGGAGAGTCAGAAACCTCTCTGAATTGGTTTGTTAGAACTTAATACTACCAGGTGCTTGTGGATGGTAGGGAGGGTTATGGGCTGAACTGCATCTTTCCAAAATTCACATGTCGAAGTCCTACTACCTCACTCACAATGTGATGGTATTTGGAGATAGGGCCTTTAAAGAGGTAATTACGGTAAAATGGAGTCACAAGGCTGAGCCCTAATTCAATTTATACATAATATATATTTATGTGTGTGTGTTAAGTTGCTTTAGTCTTGTCTGACTCTTTGCAACCCCATGGACTGTAGCCCACCAGATTCCTCTGTCCAAAGGGTTCTCCAGGCAAGAATACTGGAGTGGGTTGTATGTCCAAACACAGACTACCCTTCTGCCACAACAGCTACAGAATTTTGGCAGGAGCAGCAACTCTTTACCAAGTCACCCCACCCCCTGGAGTAAACCAGGATGAAAGCTGCAGCAGGATAGGACTTGTACATCTTCTGTGTCGCTACCATCTAGGAGGTCAACTCCAGAGGGTCCTGCCAGAGTCCTTCAATGGCTTCTGAGCATCTGCTGTGGCTTGAGATTCAGTCGAGTCACTCAACACAAAGACTCCAAGGACCGTAAAGAAGCAAAAACCAGGAAGGTGAGAATTCTCAGGGAACATCCAAGTGACTCCTTTCTGTTTTCTCTCTCTGCATCCTGCAGATAAAAGGGCTCTACTGTTTGGGTAAACTTCAAGAGTTAGCGGAGGACAGAGGAACCCAGTGGGCTACAGTCCATGGGGTCGCAAAGAGTCAGACAGGACAAGCAACTGAACGACAACAATTGTTTTTCACAAACTCCAGAGTCCTCTGACTCCCAAAGTGGCATCACTCAACAGGTATAAAATTGAGACTGGTTAAAACAGGACTTAAGATTTGGGAGATGGACAGAGAAGATGGATGCCCCCAGAAAGAACAGAGTGAGCTGGGAGCTTCCAGTATCTCTAGACGGAGAAGGCAATGGCAAGCCACTCCAGTACTCTTGCCTAGAAAATCCCATGGACGGAGGAGCCTGGTGGGCTGCAGTCCATGGGGTCGCGAAGAGTCGGACACGACTGAGCGACTTCAATTTCACTTTTCACTTTTCACTTTCATGCATTGGAGAAGGAAATGGCAACCCACTCCAGTGTTCTTGCCTGGAGAATCCCAGGGACAGGGGAGCCTGGTGGGCTGCTGTCTATGGGGTCGCACAGAGTCGGACAGGACTGAAGTGACTTAGCAGCAGCAGCAGCAGTATCTCTAGATTCAAGATATCTCATGTGAGTGAATAAATGAATAAACATGTATGATGTGCCCAAGGTCACACAGCCAGTTAGCCAGGGCTGGGACTCAATCCCAGGGCGCTGGCTGAGGCTGCTGGAAACTTCTGCAGAACAGTATTGTCGCCTGGAATTTTGTCTTTCCCCTAGCATGTGTCTGCCAGGGCATTGCTCACACTAGAACGGAAGGATTTATTGTCTGTCTCTCCCACGTGATTCCAAGCACACTGTTTCTTTACCTATTGATTTATTTTTAATTAACTCCCATCAGGATGCAAAGTTTATAAGGGCTGGGCTTTTTTCAATTCTTTTTAATTGACATGAAATCCACATAGCAAAGTTCAATCTTGTAAAGTGTATACAAATCTGTAGCATTAAGTACATTCACAGTGTTGTGGAACCGCCACCTCTCTCTAGTTCCAAAACATTGTAATCATCTTAAAGGAGACTCTGCACACATTAAGCAGTCCCTCCCCTATCCTCTAGCCAGGCCCTGGCAACCACTAATCTATTAATACTTTCTCTCTCTAAGGGTTTGCCTGTTCTGGACAGTTCAAATAAATGAAGTCATACAATATGTGTCTGACCTCTTTCACTTAGCATGATGTTTTTGAGATTTATCCAAGATTTGCATCCACCAGTATTTCATTTCTTTTTATGGCTGAATAATATTCCATTGGATGGATAGATTGCATTTTGTTTATTCATTTATTTGTTAACAGCTTTCCAGGACTGCGAACACATAATGTTTTTTTTCTTTTCTTTTTTTGTCCCCTGCTTTCCCCTAATGTGAGAACTGAGAAATTAAGGAGGGGCCAGGTGTTATTCATTTTATCCTCTCCAGTTGCTAACGGGCATTACTAGAAGGTTTGTAGACCTGAGCTCAAAAGAATAAATAACCCGAGAGGCAGTGCCAGTGGAAGCCACTGTGAAGGAGGAAGGGAGGGCCCCAACTGGAGAAAGCTTTCCATCTTCTCCCTTGTGAACTTGAAAAAGTGAATCATGATGGCCACAGAGAGACTTCTTAATATGCCCAGTTCTGACGAAGGACATTATTTATCATCACACAGCAAAGGCAAAATGATGCAGTATGATGTTGGCAGGTTCACAGTAAACCACAAGTAAGCGTAGAAGCCAGATTCTACCTACCAGGGGAACTCTAGGGAGAAAGTCATCGAAATCCAATGGTTTCTCCACAAAGGACTTCATTAAATGGCTGAAATGATCAGGAGTCTATTGCAAAAAAAAAAAAGGGCGAGGGGAATAATTTCCCTTTAAATGTTGGTACAATTTAGAAGAAATTAAATTGCAATTATGTTCGTTTACTTAGGAGGAGACGGAGTGTGAAGACCCAGTAGGGACTCCATCAGCCTTTTGAAAATAACACGGCTTTTTGTTCCGGATTGTTCCCAGGGTTCCCCCCACAACCCCGCAACTGGTTCCTCAGCGAGTTTGGCTACTTCAGTGCGCCCTCTCGTGGCCATGTGTGGAAGGTTCGGCATCGCCCTTCGTTCTCCGGCGCAGTGTGCAAACCAAAGGGGCAGTTTCAGCCACACTTAAATTGTCACATTTAAACTAGACCCGCAAATTGTTACACTTAAACTGGAAAGTCTGTCTCAGCATGTGCCACTTTGGGGGCGGGGGCAGAAAGGACTGTCTAGATCAACAGACTTTAAAGAATTGTAATTACAAGGTTAATTATGATTATAATTTCAAATAGTTTCAAAGCTTATAATGTAAAAGATCAGTTTCCCCGGACAGTTTTCTCACATCCCAAATGGTATCACTTGTGTATTTCAGAAAACTCTGTAATTTTTTTCTGCATAAACACGCATGTCTACCTTCTCCCCCCCCCCCCCCCATAAATGGGAACATATTATACGTACTGTTTGGCACTTTGCTTCTTCTCCAAGCTCTTCTCTTGACAGTACACGTTGGAGAGAGTCCCACGTGAGCACATACAGGTCCACTTTTTTTTACTCATCGTGCATTTCATGGAAGTACCATAATTTTTTAACCAGTCCCCTGTTGATTAACATATAGCTTATTGCAGCTATTTCTTTTTTAATTGGTGGAAAACTGCTTTATAATTTTCTGTTGGTTTCTGCTGTATAGCTCAAATCAGTCATAATTATATACAGTCCTTCTCTCCTGAGCCTCTCTCTTCTCCCTCCACCATCACAGCACCAGGCTGGGCTCCCTATGGTATGCAGCAACTTCCCACTACCTATCTTATGCGTAATACTGTATATATGTCAATTCTACTTTCTCAATTTGTCCCAGTCTCACCTTCCCCCACTCCGTCCACAAGTCCATTATCTACTAAGTTCATCAGAAACATTTTTCTAGATTCCATATATTAATATATGTGTTAATATATGATACTTGTTTTTCTCTTTCTGACTTACTTCACTCTGCATAAGAGGTCCTAGGTTCACACACCTCATTACAAGTGACTCAAATTCATTCCTTTTTATGGCTGAGCAATATTCCATTGTATAAATGTACCACAACTTCTTTATCTGTAGATAGAGTTCGAGGTTGCTTCCATGTCCTGGCTTCTGTAAATATTGCAGTTACTTCTTTTTAATTACAACAGACCAGCACGAATATTTTTGTTTTTCTGTGCACATATTCCTGGAAGTGGGCACATTTCTGCTGAAATGGTAAAGCTGAAACGGCCATCAAGGACAGTGTTGGTGCCTCTCTGCTGCCCCTCTCCCGATTTCCTTTCACGAGCATTCACTGAGGACCTCCTGATTGCTGGACTGGGAGCTGAGGATACATACATAGGATCCATTAGCCATGCCTCTCTCCCTAAGGTGCCCACTGTATTTGTGCAGTTGGACCAGTCAGGAAACAAACACCTGTAATATAATATGGTCTATTGTCTCCAGGCTATGTAAGAGATAGAATGGAATGTACTGTGGGACACACAAGAAATCTGTGCTCAAGCCTGGGGGAAGTCAGGAAGGCATCCGAGGGAAGGCGATAAGACTTAGGTGTCATAACAAGTTTCTGTTACGGGGCACGAAGAGGCCCTGCGGGATGGAGGGGAAGAGAGTAAGAGGAAAAAAATTCTTTGCGCATGAGCGGAGGTGAGCTGCCCCTGGAGTTCTCCATCAGTATGACAGAGTGATGGGAGGGGCTAGTTAGGAAAGGGGAGGGGCCAGGTAATCAGGGGCTTTGTCAATCACTCCAGGGAGGCTGAGTCTCATGGAGTAGGACAATGTTTCTCAAAGTGGGCTCTGGAGACCACAAGTTTCAGAATTCTCTATGGGAGAAGGATGTCTTTATTTAAAAAATGGAGATTCCCAGGACCTGCCTGGATCTGTTGACGCGTGCTCTGTGGAGACAAATCTTTGCAATCTGTTTTTTTAAAATCAACTCTCTGGCCTATTTTTAGATTTACCAAAGTCCGAGATCCTTGCTGTTGGCAGTTGTAAATACACAGTTGTTCATTAGGAGGTGTCAATGTTTATTTAAATCACTACCAGTCAGAAAGTCAAAAAAGTTTATTTGAAGAGTATTCGAGGGACAAAGTCTATGTATCATTCAGGGGGGGAAAATGTAGGAAATAAGATTGCTAAGTTAGTTATAAGACTAGCTAGTTTTCTAAAAGGCAAAAACTAAAAATCATGTTTGGGGTTGACTGTTTCTGAGCTATAAAATTATAGCTGATCATACATCATACTCTTACAGACTCATGCAAGAACTGCATTTGATCAGTTGTGCATTGTTCATCAAAATCCTGTGGCAAAAAAAGCTATATTTTTCAAAGTGTCAGATGAGAGACAAGAAAGCTATTTAATTAGTAAGTGCTCTAAATCAAGGATCATGACATCTTTTCTGTAAAGAGCCAGATGGTGAGTAATTTAAGCTTTGGGTCAAACATCTGTTTGATTACCCAACTCTGTCCTTTGTAGGAATGCAGTCACAGGTAATATGGATATGGCTGTGTCCCAGTAAAACTTTATTTACAAAAACAGGTAGCAGGCCACGTTTGGCCTGTTAACCTCTGCTAGTACTTCAACTCTAGGAATTCTGCCCACAACCTCTGTGTGAACTGCCTCAAGTGCATACTTCTGGAGCTGTTATGGAAATTTCAGGTGAGAGCGCCACTTCTAAGAGTAAGCACCAGGCACTCATTGCTATTCAAGAATCTTCTTTTCTCATCAGAAGATGTCAAACTACATAGAATAGTTCTTTGTAGCAGATGATTGCAAATTATGTGGGAATAAATTCTGGACTGATTAAGCTTGCATTCTATAATCAGAACCACGGGCATGGCAGAAACCCCAGGTCAACTTATGTTTTGGGCATTTTCATTTAAGAAAGTCCTTGATGATGACAGCTGTATCAACTGGAACCCTGAATAATTCCCCAAGATTGGAGATCCTCCCCTGCTCTGAATCCTAGGGACCTTGGATGCAAGTGAACGACTGTGTCCCAAACACAGACATTGGTGAACAGCCTAGTGCTTCAGCAGACTTGTCAGAGTTTGTCACATGGCTGAGGGGAGTCGGCCTCCCAGGGAGGCTCACTCATGTGGCTGTGAACTGGAGGCCTTGGCTTATCACCACAGCGACATTTCCATGGGGCTCTTTCAGTGCCCTCACAATGTGAGGGCTGACTTTCCTCCAGTGAGATTCAAGACAGAGGAAGGAGGAGGGCATCTGGACTTGGAAGTCACATGCTGCCATTTCGCCATCATCCTTTGGGTTCCATAGCCCTCTCTCTACTCAGTGTGACCCCAGGAGATGACACTCACTGGAGTCCTCTTCGAGGCTGGCCACCAGAGTCCCATTCGAGGGGAGAAACTGAGTCTCTAGGGCAGATGTGGCAGGAATCGTGGATGGAAAAGCAGCTTGGAGCTAGGGTTCCGAGGCCCGTCATAGCCAGGTCTAAGAGTTTTAATTAGGAACCAACAACTGTAATTATTACAGGGATGTGACATGATCACTTTGCATGTAGGATGCTGGTGCTGCTGGGAGTACCTTCAGAAGATGGAGAGGTGAGCGGTTAGAGGCCGCAGATCCATTTGGGAGCTATTGCAATAATGTATGGAGACAGAGAGTAAGATGGTAAGGGGACAGGCAGGCTGCTGTAACAAAGAAACAACCTCAGGTGGTTGTTTCTCTCACACCTGGCAGTCCATGTTGGAGGTCTAGGGCTGGAATTGCGGTATGAGAGGGTTGGGGACCCAGGCTTCTTCCATCCTTTTGTTCTGTATCCTCAATACATGCTTCCACCTTATGATCCAAGATCCTGCCAGCATGCCTACCTCCAGAGTGAAAAGAGAAAAGTGACAGTAGAGGACAAGCTCCTCACCTATAGGAGCACAACCCAGAAACTGCATGCATCACTTCTGCTCCACACTTCATAGGTCAGAGCTGAGTCACATGACCACACCAGCAGCAAAGGAGGCTGGGAAATGTAGTCTTTATTTTGATCGGCCTTGTGTTCAGGGAGGAAGAAGGTGAGATTAATCATGCCGGACAACTAGCCCCCGCTGTTCAGGAGGGACTATTGTGAGGAAGATGAGGAAGCAGAACAAGTGCTGTTTCTGAGGGGGATATAAAAGGATTCAGTGATTGAACGAATGAGGCGGGTGAGGGAAAGGGAAGCACCGCAGATAACAATGACCTTGCCTGGAGGTCTGGAACATGCAGCCCCACTTCAGCCACTGATACCGCCTCTCCTTCCTTGGAAAATGTGAGCCCTCTGGTGATTCTTCTCATCCCCCGGCTCACTCGGGCTGCTCACCACCCCCAAATGTACTGCCAGCTGCTGTTTACTTAGGAAATGAAAACTAATTTTAGTGTTAGCTTTAGCACAACCTAATCTCGAAGCAAATCAGCTGCTGCCATTGAATAAGTATAAGGGGCTTCAGAGTCCAAAGAAAGGACTTCTGCCTTTCAGGCTGTGTGCAGGCATCTACATCACAGCACAGCCATACTATGGAGATAAAAATAACCATTTCCCCACTGAATTCTGAAAATACCATCTTCATTAGATTTGTTTTTTTCCTCCACCCGGGATGCTCTTCCTTTAAAGTCTCTGCTCAAATGCCACCTTATCAGTGACAGGTGGTGACCACACTATGTAAAACAGCACCCGCTCACTCCATTGTGCGCAGTGAACACCCCCTTTACCATTCTAGAGTTCGTTAGAACACCTATCACCATCTGACAAATGGTGTGTTTTCTTGTCAAGTAGTTTATTATGCCTTTTTGCCCCTTTAATAGATTACAAGCCCCATGAGGGTAGCAGCATATGCCTGCCGGTCACTGCTGTGTCTCCGGTGCCTAGATCAGTGACAAATCTTGACATTTATTTGCATCATGGCCATTGCCAGCAAAAAGTGGAAGGTATGAGAAATGGACTCCTGCAAATTCCTGGTGGCAATGGTATTCAAAACCAATTTTCTAGAAAACAATTTGGCTTGATTCTCTGTGTTTATCTTAAGGATACCATCAGCAGTGTAGACAATATTTAGAACAGAGATTGAAAAATCTTTTCCATTAAGAGGCAGATCATAAATACTCGATGCTTTGTGGGACATAGACTCTCTCTTAGAACTAGGAAACTCTGCTAGTGTACACAATGAATGGGTATGGCTATGTGCCAATAAAACTTTATTTACAAACATAGGCCAAGGGCTGGATTTGACTCATAAGGCCATAATTTGTTGATTTAGATTTAGAAGAAAATGTCATTTATAATGGCATATATTGAGAATATTCTGAATATTCGACAATTGGGAATTACTTAAGTTATACTACATCCATAAGATGGAAATGATGTAGCTATTAAACATGGTGTTTTCAAAGAAATTGTAATGAACTGAGGATATGTTTAGAGATTATCATGTAGATGAGAATCAGATTAGCCATCAATTAAAAGCACAACCTCTGCAGTCAAAGAAATCTAAGCTTGACTCCAAATTGGACACTTATGGTATTTGACCCTGGGCAAATCACTTAATTTCTGGTAAATCTTAGTTTTTTCATTTGAAATATGGAGACAAAATATTACATATCCTGGAAGATAGTTGAGAGCTTATTGACTTAGTTTCCTGTTGACTGTTGACTCAGTTGACTTAATACTGCCCAGTGCATCAGTGCTCAGCAAGTAATTGTTTGCAAGTGGGTAACTTCAGAATGGATTTATTTTTATAACTACATAGTTTGGGAAGCTGGGAGGAAACATCTGAGGGGCAAGCCTCTCAAAGGAGGTGCTCAGTAAACTTATCCCAGCCTCAGTTTCCACAAGGCTAGAGAAGGACTATGATTGGCTCATTTTGAGTCACTTGTCAACATCTTGGACCAATCAGTGTGTCAGAAAGTCAAAGTGCTGCCTATTGGCTCAGACGTGCTCACCTGCCTGCGTCTGTAGCAGGGAGCATGGAAGGGCAACCTGGATGCAATGGATCACTGCTAGGAGCGCCCTTGAGTGGCAGATTGTAGAGAAAGTGGCAGGTGAGTCTCTGTCACGCTAGAGCTTACAGGCTAGCGTGGTCTTGGGGAACTTGCTAGACTTTGGGGTATAATGGGGTAGAGAAATTTCCAAGTTACGTATCCTGGAGCTCACTTCCTGTTATGGCCATATGTCCCAGCAGGTACTGAAGTTATGGTTACCGTTTTGATTCTTTGGACTCTTATCATGTATATATGGTGTGGGGATTTACAGTAGTAGGGGCTGAGTAACCTGGTGTGGTTTTCAAGTGAAGGACTATGTTTTTGAAGTTTTAATTATTCTCCTGCTTTTTCTTCCCCTCTCCCTCCACACAAAACTCCCTTCTCTGCTTTATACTCTGTTTTACTTCTCTATCTTTGTCTTTTCAAAATATTCTACAGCTTTCTTCAGTTATGACTGCCCTTTCCACCTGACATCTTTGCTTCACTCAGATTTTCACTCTTCGCGCATTTAAAATCGAATTCAATTTTCAAAGCTCCCTTTACACCTAGCACTTGCAAGATTAGTCTAAGGTGTCCGTATTCATCCGTGCATCAGAAATCTAATTGGATGTTAGTAGAAAATACAGATACTCCCTGGGCCCTGCCATAGGCCTATGAACTCACATCTCTGAGAGTGAGTTTTTTGGTAGCATCCAATCCCATCAGTTCCTGGCAAATAGAAGTGTTAAAACTGGAAGCTGTGACAGATTTTCTTTTCTTGGGCTCCAAAATCACTGCGGATGGTGACTGCAGCCATGAAATTAAAAGACGCTTGCTCCTTGGAAGAAAAGCTATGACAAACCTAGACATCACTTTGCCAACAAAGGTCCATATAGTCAAAGCTATAGTTTTTTTTTTCCCAGTAATCATGTACACATGTGAGAGTTAAACCACAAAGAAGGCTGAGTGCTAAAGAATTGATACTTTCAAACTGTGGTGCTGGAGAAGACTCTTGAGAGTCCCTTGGACTGCAAGAAGATCAAACCGGTCAATCCTAAAGGAAATCAGTCCTGAATATTCATTGGAAGAACTAATGCTGAAGCTGAAGCTCCAATACTTTGGCCACCCGATGTGAAGAGCTGACATTGGAAAAGATCCTGATGCTGGGAGAGATTGAAGGAAAAAGGAAAAGGGGGTGACAGAGGATGAGATGGTCAGATAGCATCACCAACTCACTGGACATGAATTTGAGCAAACACTGGGAGATAATGGAGTCTGAGGTCCTGCAGACCATGGTGTTGCAAAGACTCTCACATGACTTAGCGACTGAGAAACAACAACGAATTCTAACAAAATTTTCAGAGGGAATTTAATGAATAGCTAGTTTGGGAAATCACTTGTCACTACCGAATTTGTTACACTTGTAGTCTTACAGTAATTATATGTGGATGAATGTCTGTCTCCTCTGCAAGACCCGGAGCCTGATGAACACGAGACTGTGGCCACACATTGTGTTGTGCTCAGTCACTCCGTTGTGTCCGACTCTGCAACCCCATGGACTGTAGCCCCCCAGCCTCCGCTGTCCATGGAACTTTCCAGACAAGCATACTGGAGAGGGTTACCATCTCCTCCTCCAGGGGATCTTCCCCACTCAGGAATCAAACCCACGTCTCTTGTATCTCTGGCCTTCAGTTCAGTTCAGTTCAGTCGCTCAGTCATGTCCAACTCTTTGCGACCCCATGAATCACAGCACGCCAGGCCTCCCTGTCCATCACCAACTCCCGGAGTTCACTCAAACTCATGTCCATCGAGTCGGTGATGCCATCCAGCCATCTCATTCTCTGTCATCCCCTTCTCCTCCTGCCCCCAATCCCTCCCAGCATCAGAGTCTTTTCCAGTGAGTCAACTCTTCGCATGAGGTGGCCAAAGTTGAGCAAGTGAATTCCTTACCACTGAGCCGCCCAGAAAGCCCATACTGTGTTCAGGATGTATCCAGCACACACTGTATATTAATACTGTATGTTTGTGGAAGAAATTAATCTTCTGCAACAGGATGTGATAGTGAGGTTTTCTCAGTCAATCAGCAGGTGGCGCAAGAGGCTAGGCCATGGTTAAGAATTACAAACCCATATTTCAGTTCGTTTAGGTCATGGGTGGGTTTACATTTTTTAAAAATTGTTTTTTTATGAATAGTTTCACAAATCTATGGAATATATTCTGTGCACAATACATTAAAATCCTCTTGGAGATCCTTTTAAAATTCAGTTAAAAATGAAACTGTTAGATCAATATCCCTAGAGGAGGAAGGAATTTCTGTTCTCTGACAATCTCCTTTAAGCACTTTTGAAAAGTACATGGTATATTTAAAAAATAAAAATATGATGGTACTGCTTGCACCTTTTTAAGCCTCTTTGCTTCCTTCTGTAAAGTGGAGGAGAAAGGATGGTTTCCAAAGTCACTTTCTTAGCATATGCAGGGATCTTGGGCAGGCTGAAGTGGCTTAAAAATTTTAGTCTTGATCTGAATGCTGGTTATACAGGTATGCTCAGATAGTGAAAAATGTAAAAAGCTGTATGCTTATGTTATGTACATTTTTATAATATATCTGTTATTTTCCATATTCTTTTCCATTCTAGGTAATTCTCATTGGAAAAAGCTCTGATGCTGGGAGTGATTGGGGGCGGGAGGAGACGGGGACGACAGAGAATGAGATGGCTGGATGGCATCACCACCTCGATGTACATGAGTTTGAGTGAACTCCGGGAATTGGTGATGGACAGGGAGGCCTGGCATGCTGTGATTCATGGGGTTGCAAAGAGTCGGACATGACTGAGCGACTGAACGGAACTGAACCGAATGGAATGGAACGAAATTCTATATTGAATGTGCTGTACAGCAGGGCCTTGTTGTTGATCTAATTTGTATATAGTAGTATGTATTTGTTAGCGCCAGACTCCTAATTTGACCCTCTCCCCCCTTTCCCCTTTGATAACCATAAGTTTGTTTTCTATGTCTGTGAGTCATAATAGGTATCCTTTTATGTGTGTATGTTATACTTCAGAAAAGTTAAAAAGAAAAAGCAAACCCAATAAAGGTCCACTATGAGTTTCCTATTACTGCCTCAACAAATTATCACAAATTTAGTGGCTTTAAACAACACAAATTTATGGTGCAGTTGCTATGGAAAACAGCATGTAGGTTCCTAAAAAATTAAATATAGAATTGCCATATGATCCAGCAATCCCATTTCTGGGTATATATTTAAAATAATTGAGGACAGTATCTTGAAGAAATATTTGCACATTCATATTCATGACAGCAATATTCACAACAGCAAAGAGGTAGAAACAACTTGAATGTACATAAACTGATGAACGGATAAACAACACGTGGTCTTCACACGCAGTGAAATATCATTCAGCCTTAAAAAGGGAGGGGGAGATCCGACAGCGTGGGTGAACCTTGGGGACATTATGCCTAGTGAGATGACCCCATCGCAGAAGGACAAAAGTGCATGCTTCCGTTTATGTGACGTACTGAAAGGAGTCCAGTTCTTACAGAACAGAAAGTCGAATGGTGATTGACAGGCCTAGGGGGCGGGCATGGAGGGTTGTTCAATGGGTATGAAGTTTTACTCTATGAAAAGAGAGTGCGTAGGTTTAGCATAGGTTCACTGTGTACCTAAAAATGACTAACATGGTATAGTTTGTGTAACGTGTTTTTTATAAATAATAATAGTGATAAGAACAACCCCACAGATTTACTGTCTTACAGGTAGGTAGGGCAGAAGTCTGAATTGGATCTTCCTGGGCTTAAATCAAGGTGTCTGCCAGACATCCGTTTCTGGAAGTTCTAGGGGAGATTCAATTTTCTGCCCATGTGAGTTTTGGCAGAATTTGGTTCCTTGCAGTTACAAAGCAGGAGTCCCAGTTTTCTGGCTGGCAGTCAGCTGAGGGTTACTCTTGGCTTCTAGAGCTGTCACATTTCTTGACTCCCTTCCTCTATCTACAAAGCCAGCAATGGTGAGTTGAGTGTTTCTCATGTGGAATCTCTCGGACCCACTCTTCTACCTCCCTCTTCCATTTTTAAGGGCTCGTGTGATTAAATTGGGCTTCCCAGGTGGTGCTAGCGGTAAAGAACCCGCCTGCTAGTGCAGGATACACAGGAAGTGAGGGTTCTATCCCTCTCACTGCAGGGAAGATCCCCTGCAGGAGAGCATGGCAACCCACTCCAGTGTTCTTGCCTGGAGAATCCCAATGACAGAGGAGCCTGGCGGGCTACAGTCGGTGGGGTCACATAGAATCGAACACTACTGAAGTGACTTTGTATGCACGCATGTGATTATATTGGGCCCATCTCCATAATCTCCCCATTTCAAGATCTGTAACTTAAAACTGCAAAGTCCCTTGTGTCATGCTAGGTAACTTATTCACGATTTCTGGAGAATTAGGACATGGGCATCTTTGGGGTGTCCTTTATTCTGCCCACTACAGGTCCCTTCCAGCTATCACCTGATCATTTTCATTTACCTACACGTGATGGCAGGAGAGAAGATAATCACGAGATTGGATGGCAATATTGGTCGTCACGTGAATATAAGGGTCTGTCTTTATTGATACTTTATTATATGCCAGGCACATTTGAAGCATATCAGAGGCCTCATATAAGTCTTCTCAGGGGTAAATGTCATTATTTTACAGCCAAGGAAACAGAAGCTTAGAGCAGTTAATTAACCTGTTTAATGTCTCAATGACATTAATAACAAATTTTCTGTATATTTGGGATTTACATTCATACAGTCTGCATGCTTAATTAATTGGCTTTACTGCCTCTTTAATAAATATAATAATGTTGATGGCAAAATATTAATCTAAAAGATGATTATACTTGTGCATTTAAAGAAATATGAGTAAGAAGTGAATTCAAAAAAGTGGGAATTAGACATAGTATCACATTTATTTTATAATCAAACACATCAGAGCTAATAGGGAAGGCAGTTACTTTTCCAAGTTCCCACAGCCAGTTGCGGTTTTAGAATCTTAGTCTCTTCAGACTAGAAGGGTCTTGAACTGGTAATCTTTTTAATTTGGGTAGGATCTTGTACAGCCAACGTGCAGAGAAAATCCAGCTTTGAGGGTGTGTATGTGGTGATGTGAGCATAATTATTAACTTGATTTTCTAATCACATGTGAAAGGAGGCATTCTTTCAACTCTTGCTTGTGTTCAGGAGATCACAGTTGCCCTCCTGCAACTGGAGTCTTGATTTTAATCCTGTGTCTAGCCCTCCCCATGTGACTCCAGAATAAATCCTGATTGGTCTAAGCCCACAGTGATAGCCTGGGCTTAGCAATGGGCATTTGGTCCTGATCTGGCCAATGGGACAAGAGGGGAGTCTGCTGGGGGTTCCTGGGAAAGATTTTCTGTTCTTCAAAGAGATGTGTAAGAAGAAGAGGTCCTCTTCCTCCTGCTCTGAACATTGTCCTGCCTGCCTGTGAGACTTGAAACTGAGATCAGTAAGAGGAGGGGAACTGGGGATGGCAGAGCAGGAAGATGGAAGGACTTGATGACTTTGTTGAGCACTGAACTAACTGGCTTTGGATACTCTCTGCCTCTTGATTTCCTTTGTTTAAGCCACTGGCAGCTGGCTTTCTGCATACTTGCAGATGGACCATCCTAAAAGGCTCACACTTGACTATTTAGTCTCTGTTTTCCCATCATTTATAGTTTGTCTCAAAACCAATAGCAATAGCTCTGTTGGATGGCATCAGTAGCTTACTGAGCCTTCTGATTCTCATCATGCGATGCTCCAGGACATTTCTCGTGCCACACTTGTTGAATATCCACTTCATGTCCAGCACTGCACTTACACTTTTAGACTCAGAGAAATGAAATGCTTGCTTAGTGTCACAAAGCTAGTAAATATCTGAGCTGCACAACACTTCTATTTTTGGCCCCAGGGAAGCTGCCTCATCCTTTCCAAAGGCAAGAAGGAGTCCATTTATAAAGACAATGATGAGAATGGCTTACCCCATGCCAGACACAGTTCTCAGCTCCACCCCATTGCTATTGGTCCGTGGCTAAGTTGAGTCCAATTCTTTGAGACCCCATGAACTGCAGCACACCAGGCTTCCCTGTCCTTTACTGTCTCCCAGAGTTTGTGCAAATTCATGTTCATTGAGTCAATGATGCTATCCAACCGTCTCATCCTCTGTTGTCCCCTTTTACTCCTACCCTCAATCTTTCCCGGCATCAGTCCAGCACTGGGTCTTTCCCAGTGAGCTGGCTCTTCGCATCAGATGGCCAAAGTATTGAAGCTTCAGCATCAGCATCAGTCCTTCCCATGAATATTCAGGGTGGATTTTCTTTAGGATTGACTACCGCATTAAGTCACAGAAAATATGTGTGTGGTAGTGATCTTCTTAACATCTCCATTTTACAAATAAGAAAACTGAGGTGCAGTGCACTTAATAACTTGGCAGAGTTAGCATTTGAGACTCCCTCCTCATAAACTGACAGAAAGGAACTAGCAACTGTTGAGACAATCTTGATCTGGGGAGTTGGAGGTGGTCGTTAATTAGAAACCAACAACAATTTAACAAACAACAACAAAACAAAATCAACTTTTTTTCTAGGTTAATAGAGAGATATTTAAAAGAAAGCAGTCCTATAGTTCTCCAGAGGCAACCGCTCATCCGTTTCTTGTATTTTCTTTTCTTGGGAATTAAAGATTGTTTGAACCAAAGCCATGCCCAAGGTACTGGTCTGAAAAGAAATAGGGAAGCAAAAGGAGAGATGAGATCAATACTTTCCATGAGAAAAGCAATAGGTGCTGGGCAGTTGGTGGGAGATAACGTTTCCTCTTCTGTTCTGTGAGGTATTTTCCCCACACAAATGTGTAACTTATTTAAAAGTCTGGGGTTTTTTTCCCAGATAATAAGAGTAAATTCCAAAATAATTAGATTGATTACTAGAACACTGATTTTTTTTTTTCCTTTTACTTTGGATTTCTAAAACGACTGTATCAAGATTTAATCTATGGCGGGAAATATAGGGGTGGGGGAGTGGGAGTTACAAACTACTGGGCATAAGATAGGCTACAAGGATATAGTTTACAACATGGGAAGAGAGTCGATATTTTGTAATAACTGTAAATGGAATGTAACCTTTAAAACTATGAAAGAAAGATCTGTATACCATGAAGTTCACTCATTTAGACTGAGTAATGCAGTGATTCTTATATTTTACAGTTGGTTTGTTCAAATCTGGATCTAAACAAGGGTGACACATTGCATTCAACTATTATGTCTCTTAAATCCCTCTCCTTTCTTCTTTCTCTTTAAACATTTTTTCTGGTTGTAAATTTTTATTAAAGATGAAACAGACACTGGAAGCCACACACACAAGACTAGCTTAGTGAATCATGATCAAGCACACTTTTGACATCAGAGAATGCCTTCAAACCACTTATGTCACCAGATGGCTTGTTAAGCTTTAATTGTCACGGAGAATTACAATGTTTTCTCCCTCTCCCCCAATTTCTTGACTAATTTTTCAATTAGTGATTCAAAAAAGTGTATGAAATTTCCAAGAAATACTCATGGAAATCCTACCTTCCAGTGGGTTTTTGAATGAAGCACAGGGTTGCCAGATAAAATACAGGATGCTTGTTTAACCCAAATTTCAGATAGACAGCAATCTTCTAGTACAACTATGTCACAAATCATCTATGGGATATACTAAAAAACTATATTCATTATATATTTGAAATTCAAACTCACCTGGGTGTCTTGGGGTTTATTTGCTTAATCTGGCAACCCTACCAGGCAGCCAATCAGGCTAGGATCCTGGAACATAGGAAAAACACACCTAGGCAGCTCGTTTCTCAATGAATTGTGGAATCGATAGCCCTGGTGTTGGTACTGTCTTTAAGACTTGGATTCATCCTTACTCAATTGACACCTAATTATATTACCCATTGTCCTGTCTCCATTTAAAACTGGATATTTTCTCTGAATGCTAGCTTAACTTGTTTGGGCCCCTGAGTAACACCTCTTTCCATTTTTTTCTTCTTAAAAATATAAACATTTTTTATAGAATAGTTTTAGATTTATAGACAAATTGCAAAGATAGTACAGAGAGTTCTCATATATCCCACACCCATATCCCCCTCTTATTAACACCTTACCTTCATGCTGTACGTTTGTCACAATTAATAAACCAATATTAATAAATTATTATTAACTGGAGTTCATACTTCATTCAAGTGTTTTTAGTTTTTAACCTAAGGTCATATTTCTGTTGCAGGAGCTCATCCAGAAATACCATGTTATATTTCTGGATGTCATCATGAAATACCATCTAGGCTTCTCTTGGCAATGACAGTTTCTTAGATTTTCCTTGTTTTTGATGACCTTAATAGTTTTGAGGAGTACTAGACAGGTATTTTTGGAGAAGGCAATGGCACCCCACTCCAATACCCTTGCCTGGGAAATCCCATGGACGGAGGAGCCTGGTAGGCTACAGTCCATGGGTTCATGAAGAGTCGGACATGACTGAGCGACTTCACTTTCACTTTTCACTTTCATGCATTGGAGAAGGAAGTGGCAACCCACTCCAGTGTTCTTGCCTGGAGAATCCCAGGGACAGGGGAGCCTGGTGGGCTGCTGTCTATGGGGTCGCACAGAGTCGGACACGACTGAAGCGACTTAGCAGCAGCAGCAGACAGGTATTTGAGAGAAGGTCACTGAACTTGTTTGTCTTCAGTTTTTCTCACAATTATACTGTGGGTTACGGGTTTCAGGAGGAAGGCCACGTGGGTGGTTTTTTCTCATCATATCACACCATGGGTGCATAGCATCCCACTGTGTTTCTGGCCTTCATCCCCTGGCTGGGCAGTGTGTGTCTGGCTTCTCCACTGTAAGGGTGCTCATTCTCCCTTTGCATACTGTGCTCTTTGGAAGGAAGTCACTATGTGCAGCCCACACTTAAAAAGTGTACCTTAAAAAAAAAAAAAAGTGTACCTTATACACTCTCCCTCCTGGAGGTCAGAGCATCTGTGTAAATTATTCAGAATTTGCTTGCTTGAGAGAATCTCTTGTCCATGCTCCTTATATATTTAACCATTTATTTATATCAATATGGACTTTCATGAGTTTTAAATGTTTTTACTTAAGGTTGTAATCCAATACTTTATTTTGGTGCTCAAATTATTCCAGCTTTGGCCACTGGCACTCCTTCAGTTGGCTCCTGTGTCCCGTTGACATCCTGCTTTGTGGTTTTTCATTGCCGCGCTTCCTTACTTCCTTACTTCCTGCATTATAAGATGCTCTGGGCTCATCTTGCATATTTCTTGTTCCTGTCCTAGAATCAGCCATCTCTCTAAGGAGCCCTAGCTCCTTGTGTTGGAGAATGGTATTAAACATCTAGATGTGAGAGCTCTAAGCGCTTATTGCTACTGAGGCGTCCTTGCTTCTCAGACCTCTCAGTGGACAGTGCAAAGACAAGCATCTGTATACTAACTTGTCTTTTTGCACATAACAGTAAATATTTTTATATTTACTGACCCATCTGAATGTATATTAAGCTAAACATGCATTCCTACTGAGGTCTCCAAGGCGAATGCTTCACCACATGGATCACTCCAGTCTTCTCTGCTGATCTGTACTCTCCCACTCCAACAATGAGAGCCTTAACTTTCACCAAGGCCATCTGTTCACCTCATTGTTTAGTTCAGGTTGACACGTTGTGGGGTGTCTTTGCTATGACCAGTGATTCTACTCATGGAAATTTATCCTACTGAGAAATTCCCCCAAGAAGATAAAGATGCATGTGAGAGGAAGTTCATTGGTAGACCGACTCTTTGCCAAAGTTTGGTTCCCCTTCTTTTGTGGGAGAATTATACTTCTCTGTCACTTGAACTCAGGCAAGACCAGGTGACTTGTTTGAATCAAAAATGTGAACAGGTTACGCGTGTCACTTTCAGTCAGAAGGTTTAAGCCTTTGTGTGTCTTGTCACCCTCTGTTCCTTTATGCCACACTGTTCCCCTAATTGCAGATAATGGCAACTCCAGCAGCCTGGTTCTGGGAGTGAGGGTGACAGAGGGCAGAGCCCCAGCTGACCAAGGATGGAAATGTATCATGTTGGTGTTGTTCAATTGCTAGGTTGTGTCCAGCTCTTTGTGATCCCATGGACTGCGGCACACCAGGCTTCCCTGTCCTTCACTATCTCTTGGAGTTTTCTCAAACTCATGTTCACTGAGTCTCAGTGATGCCATCCAACCATCTCATCCTCTGTCACTCCCCTCTCCTCCTGCCCTCAATCTTTCCCAGCATCAGGGTCTTTTCTAATGAGTCAGCTCTTCGCATCAGGTGGCCAAATTATTGGAGCTTCAGCTTCAGCAACCGTCCTTCCAATGAACATTCAGGGTTGATTTCCTTTAGGATTGACTAGATTGATCTCCTTGCTGTCCAAGGGACTTTCAAGAGTCTTCTCTAGCACCACAGTTCGAAAAGTATGAAGTCTTTGGCACTCAGCCTTCTTTATGGTCCAGCTCTTATATCCATACATGACTACTGTAAAAACCATAGCTCTGACTATACAGCTCTTTGTTGGCAAAATGATGTCTCTGCTTTTTAATATGCTGTCTAGGTTTGTCATAGCTTTTCTTCGAAGGAGCAAGTGTCTTTTCATTTCATGGCTGCCGTTACCATCTGCAGTGATTTTGGAGCCCAAGAAAATAAAGTCTCCTACTGTTTCCATTCCCCCTCCCATCTACTAGCCATGAAGTGATGGGACCAGATGCAGGAAATAGAACTTTCTCAGCTACTGAGGCTTGAAATGTTTATTATAGTTTACCTAAACTAGCCCATCCTGACTGAGTTTGTAACACTGAAACTGGAAGTAATGCAAATATCTATCAATAAGAGACGAAGTTAATACATTATGGAGAACTTCAACAATAGTCTCTTACTGCAGCCCTTGTCAAAAAAAGAGAAAAGGCTATTACTAAGGTGGAAAATATCCATATTGTTAAGTGAAAAAAATATGTATAACAGTTCATTCAGTATGATCACACTGTTGTCAAAGAAATAATTTATAGGCACATGTTACTACGTGCCTAGGGAAAAAACCGCTGGAGGAATATATTCCAAACTGTCAGCAGCAGCTCTCTGTACATTTTAGATTTCTGTATTGTTTGAATTTTTACAAGTCCTGAGTCTAGATTCCCTCTGCTCTGGGCTGGTTCTGTTTCATCTGTCATTTGGCAGCTACTAGATTATGCAAATTGGCTTTCCTCTTGGATGGATTTGACAGTCTACAAGGTTAAGTCTGGAGGCAAACACGTGGACTTGTTAAGTGCGGACAGACTAATAAGTAAGGCAATTTGAGCATCATTCCTGGAATTTTTTCCAAGCCCATCAGAAGCATAGACTGTAATTAGTACTCATCTTAATTTCCAGCGTAAACAATGGTGATTACAAGCTGATGAAGACTTAGATGGTTTCTGCACCTCCATTTGTCACTTATGATTCTTGGATAATTAGTTTCACCGAGTAGTTTTAATAAGGGAGACAGGATGGGGGTGAGGGACTGGTCTTATCCATCTTTAAATCCTCAGTATCTGGCTCTGGGTTGGCCCAAAGTAGGTATTCAATTAATGTGACCCAGAAAATATGCTTTCAATAATAATTGTTATTTTAAAAATAGTTACTTTATTAAAAATCATCATACATTAAAATTGACTTTTTGGTGTGCAGATCTATGAATTTTAACCCATGCATCGATTTCTGTAACCATCATCACAATCAAAATACAGAATTGTTTCATCACCCCAAAAACCCCACTGTGTTTTTCTTTTATAATTATGTACTTTCCCACCCCAACTCCTGGTAAACACTGACATGCTCTGTGTCAGATACAGATTTATCTTCTCAAAAATGTCGTATAGGTATGATCATCTATATGGAGACCTGGGTTCAACCCTTGGGTTGGGAAGATCCCCTGGAGAAGGAAATAGCTATCCACTCCAGTATTCTTGCCTGGAGAATTCCATGGACAGAGGAGCCTGGCAGGCTACAGTCTGTGGGGTCGCAGAGTCAGACACGAATGAGTGACTTTCACTCGCACTTTGTAGATGATCATTGGAGACTGGCCTCTGTCATTCAGTTTTTTGTTACTGAATAGTATTCATTAGACGGTCTCACTGACTCTATGGACATGAGTCTGAGCAAGCTCCGAGAGTTGGTGATGGACAGGGAAGCCTGGCGTACTGCAGTCCATGGGGTTGCAAAGAGTCAGACACAACTGAGTGACTGAACTAACTGATTCTTCAATAACATTGTATTTTGAGCACCAACTATGTGCCAGGTGCCGTAGGTATTGGGGACAAAAACCAAAGACGGGGCAGATATGCATCCTATGGGTTTAGAGCTTAGAGACATCCACAGTGGATTCACAGAATGTCATAGCCCTAAGGGGGCTCAGAGATGATGGAATCACTAGATACTCAAAGTGTGATCTATGCTCCAGGAACACCAACCTTCCCTGAGAACTTGTTAAAAATTACAGTCCCTCAGGCCCCTCTCCAGAACAACTGAGTCACAGTCTGTACAGTAACAAGATTCCCAGGTGACTCCTCTGCATCATTCACAAGAGTGCAGACATTCCTACATCCCTTTACATGAATATGCTCAGTCACGAGCTTTTAGTTTGTGCTTCAGCACTCAGCCCCTTCCATGATGAGCAGATCAAATTATTTGCAGTTTTTCTTAGTCTAAATGAAAATTTGCTTTTGTGTAAATTCCATGCTGTCATTTGAGTTCTGACTTTTGGGTCAATCCAAAACACACATATTCTTCTTTCATCTAATATCTCTTTGGTTATTTACAGACTTCATGTTATTTTCTCCAGATGAGCCACCCCCAGATGCTGTGATCATTCTTTATATTCATTTATTCATTCACTTAAGATATTTTTATTGGTACCTACTACGTGCAGTTACCAGATCTGACTTACTTCAGAAAATTTTTTTACAGAGTTAAAGTGGGTTAGCTGGATGTTAAAGTGCTGAGTACTTCTGATAAGATACAAATGAAGAAAAGTTTTAAAGGAAACATTTAATATGGATAGATAGAACTGGAAGAACAAGCCCAAGTGCTACTTAGGTAACCACAATATATGTTTAAAGAAAGCTTGTTTGCTGCTATTCACCTCTGTTACCGTATAATCTTCTGATTTTCCAAGACAAATCAGAAATGTGGCTTTTGATGTGAATTTTCTGATTTTTAGGTGTGCAATTATACCATCAGGGTTACCAACTGCTAACTGAATCTTCTAAGGATGGATTAGCAGAAAAAAGGGTTTATGGAAAAGATTTATTAGGTAGCTCAGAAAATTAACTGCAAGGTGGGGAACTGAATTCAGAAGACGGGCAACATCCACAAGAGGTCCAGCAGCTAAGAACTCAACCAGATCATGTTGAGAGAGCAGGCTGGTAAAAAGCTAACATTGGCACCACTGCCATAGGACATTGAACAATGCCCCCCTAATCAATCCCATTGTCTTTGGCATCTTCCAATTGCCCCTATGTTCAGAATGCTGGGTGTGGGCTTCAACTGGCACCACCCGGTTTGCATGTCCAAACAACCCTGGCTTTCAGGGAACTGAGAGAGAATATTTGCCCTTTTCTAATACTTTGAAAAGGGGGTAAGGAGTTATTTAGGGTCTTTCCTGGTAGCTCAGCTGATAAGGAATCCACCTTCAATGCAGGAGACTCTGATTTGATTTCTGGGTCAGGAAATAACCCTGGAGAAGGGTTAGGCTACCCACTCCAGTATTCTTGGGCTTCCCTGGTGGCTCAGAGGCTAAAGAATCTGCCTGCAATGTGGGAGACCTGGGTTTGATCCTTGGGTTGGGAAAATCCCCTGGAGGAGGGCATGGTAACCCACTCCAGTATTCTTGCCTGGAGAATCCCCGTGGACAAAGGAGCCTGGAGGGGTACAATCCATGGTGTTGCAAAGAGTTGGACACGACTGAGTGATTAAGCACAGCACAGCACAAGGACTTATTTGGGAAGTTTAAATAAAAAGAATTGAGCATAGCAACTGTATTAGGAATGCTTTTGGCTGCAAGTTGCTGTAAATAGCTTAAAACACAAGCGCGCAAGAAACCAGGGACTGGGAGTATTTATACTGACCTGACCCAGTATTTCCTTGGTGTAATCAAGGACCACGCTCCTTCTCTTTATTCACACATCCTTCAGATACTGACATTTTTTTTTAGACTTTTAATTTTCTATTGGGGTATAGCTGATTATCAATGTTGTGATAGTTCAGGTGAATAGCCAAGGGACTCAGTCATTGATATACATGTATCCATTCTCCCCCAAATTCTCCTCCCATCCAGGCTGCCACATAATACTGAGCAGAGTACCATGTGCTATACAGTAGGTTGGTTATCCATTTTACACAAAGCAGTGTGTACAGGTCCATCTCAAACTCTTTAACTACCCCTTCCCCTTTTCCTTCCCCCCCGGCAACCATAAATTCATTGTCTCAGTCTGCTTCTATTTTGTAAGTAAGTTCATTTGCATCATTTCTTTTTAGATTCCACAAATGAGGGATGTCGTGTGATATTTCTCCTTCTCTGTCTGACTTCACTCAGCATGACAATGTCTAGGTCCATGCATATCACTGCAAATGGCATTATTTTATTCTTTTTCATGGTTGAGTTATAGTCCATTGTGTATATATATATACCACATCTTTTTTTATCCATTCCTCTGTTGATGGACATTCATGCTGCTTCCATTTCTTGGTTATTGTAAACAGTGCTGCAATGAACACAGGGGTGCATGTATGCTTTTGGATCATGTTTTTTTCCAGATATAGGCCCAGGAGTGGGATTGCTGGGTCCTGTGTTAACTCTATTTTTTACTTTTTTAAGAAACCTCCATACTGTTCTTCATAGTGGCTGTATCAATTCACATTCCCACCAACAGTGCAGGAGGGTTCCCTTCTCTCCACCCATCTCCAGCATTTAGTTTTTGGGGATTTTTGGGTGATAGCCATTTTGACTGGTGTGAGGTCATAGCTCATTGTAGTTTTGATTTACATATCTCTAATAATTAGTGATGTTGAACATCTTTTCATGTGCCTCTTGGCCATCTGTATGTCTTTTTGGAGAAATGTCTATTTAGGTCTTCTGCCCATTTTTCGATTGGGTTGTTTGTTTTGATGCTGTTAAGCATCACGAGCCGTTTATAAATTTTGGAGACTAATCCCTTCTTGGTCACATCATTTGCAAATATTTTCTCTCAGTCTGTGAGTTGTCTTTTCATTTTGTTTATTATTTCTTTTGCTTGCAAAAACTTTAAGTAGATCCCATTTGTTTTTTTTTTTTTGGTTTTATTTCCATTATTCTGGGAGATAGGTCAAAAGAGATATTGTGATTTATGTCAGAGAGTGTTCTGTCTGTTTTCCTCTAGGAGTTTTATAGTGTCCAGTCTCACATTTAGGTCTTTAATCCATTTGGAGCTTATTTTTGTATATGGTGTTAAGGAATGATCTAATTTCATATTTTTTACATGTAGCTGTCCAGTTTTTCTAGCATCATTGTTGAAGAAACTGTCTTTCCAACATTGTGTAGTCTTGCCTCTTTTGTCATAGATAAATTGACCATAGGTGTATGGGTTTATTTCTGGGTTTTCTATTCTGTTCCATTGATCTATATTTCTATTTTTGTGCCAGTACTGTTTTGATGACTGTAGCTTTGTAGAATAGCCTGAATGAAGCCAGGAAGCCTGATTCCTCCAGGTCCACTTTGCTTTCTCAAGATTGCTTTGGCTATTTGGGTCTTTTGTGTTTCTATACAAATTTTGAGAGTTTTTTGGTTTAGTTATGTGAAAAATGTCCTTGGTAATTTGACAGGGATTGCATTGAATCTGTAGATTACCTGGGTAGTATAGTCATTTTCACAATGTTGATTCTTCCACTCCAAGATCATGGTACATCTGCCATCTATTTGTGCCTTCCTCGGATTCTTTTCTCAGTATCTTATAGTTTTCAGAGTCCAGATACTTTGTCTCCTTAGGTAGATTAGGTATTTCATACTTCTTGTTGTAATAGTTAATGAAATCATTTCTTTAATTTCTCTTCCTGATCTTTCACTGTTAGTATGTAGAAATGCAACAGATTTCTGTGTGTTAATTTTGTAACCTGCAACTGAATTCTTTGATGAGTTTCTAGTGATTTTCTGGTAGCATCTTTAGGATCTTCTTTGTACAGTATCATGTCATCTGCAAACAGTGACAGTTTAATTTCTTCTTTTCCAATTTGGATTCCCTTTGCTTCTTTTTCTTCTCTGATTGCCATAGCTAGGACTTCCAAAACCATTTGAATAAAAGTGGCAAGAGTGGACTTCTTCATCTTGTTCCTAATCTTAGTGGAAATGCTTTCAGGTTTTCAACATTGAGTATAATGTTAGCTGTAGGTTTGTCATATATGGCTTTTATTATGTTGAAATATGTTCTCTTTAGGTAGATGCTGGCTTTTTTTACACTTAGTCTTGTTGTCTCATGATCATTAAATGGCTACCACAGCGCCACCATTATGTCTGCATCCCAACTGTAAAGAAGAGAATGGGATAGCACCCCTTTGTGCTCTTCATGGGAGTCAAAAAAGCCCAGCAGGTCTTGACTTATAATCACTGGGCCAAAGTTTGGTCACATGACCACGTTTAGCTTCAAGGTGGGCTAGGACAGTGAGTATCTCACTTTTTCCCTTTCTTTTTCTTCAAACTTTTTTCTTATTTTTGATAACTTTAGTTTGAAATAATTTCAAACACAGCAAACTTGCAGGAATAATATAAAGAACATCCATACACCCTTCACCCACATTCTCCAATTAACTTTTGCCACATTTGCTTTATAATTCTCTATTTTTCTGAATTATATAAAAATAAGGTGCAAACAGACTGCTCTTTATCTCTACATATTTCAGAGTATATTTCGCAAGTGCAAGTTTATTCTTATATAAAACCACAGTAGAATAACCCAAATCAGAAAATGACAAAAGTACCTGGATTTTTTCTATCTCTATAGTGGATTTGGGCAGAGAGAAAGGGACTGGGAATAGCCGTTAGTGTTCCAATCATAGCAACTCATTTTTAAAAAGTTTTCACTGGGACTTCTCTGGTGGTACAGTGGTTAGGACTTGGTGATTTCATTGCACGGGCCTGGGTTCAATCCCTGGTGGGGGGAACTAAGATCCCCACAGCCATGCAGCACAGAAAAAAAATGTTTCCACTGTACAAAAGAAGGAGATCCAACCAGTCAAGGAGATCCAACCAGTCAACCCTAAAGGAAATCAGTCCTGAATATTCATTGGAAGGACTGATGGTGAAGCTGAAGCTGCAATACTTTGGCCACCTGATGCAAAGAACTGATTCACTGGAAAAGACCCTGATCCTAGGAAAGATTGAAGGCGGGAGGAGAAGGAGATGACAGAGGATGAAATGGTTGGATGGCATCACTGGCTCGATGGACATGAGTTTGAGTAAACACTGGGAGTTGGTGATGGACAGGGAGGCCTGGCGTGCTGCAGTCCATGGGGTCGCAAAGAGTCAGACATGACTGAGTGAACTGAATTGAAATGATACAAAACAAACTGTGTCTATGAACTAAATCTAGCCAGTGTGATAGTCACTAATTTGCCTTAACCGCTTTAAACTTCTTGCTGAACTATCTTTGTTTTAATTAGAATACTGAGAAAATTTGTACAGTATTTATTTCTACTTTTTGTGTTGATATCATTTACTCTCTGAATGGTGTTAGAATCCATTGGAGATAACAGATAAATCTGGTTAAAGGGGATCATTCTCTCCAAATTTTACCAAAATAGGTAAAAAATGGACAGTTTCTTTTCCTTCAATTCACTTTTAATGTCAATTTCCTGAAAAATGTCCCTGAATTACATAATTACATTGCTTTAATTCTCACAATTTATAATGAAATCAGAGGACACAAAAGGGATATTGAGAGTTCTTCCTTTTCTGCCAGCAAAATTAAATTCAAGTTGTGCTGGAGAGATAGGAGGCAGGACACATGGAGTAATATTTTTATATTATCCTTTTTTAGTGAAATGGAAGATTGAAAGTGTTATTTTAAAAGTTGATGAAACAGGGGCATGGCCTCTGGTCTGTTTAGGGATGTGGGAGAAGTTATGTTTGACTTGCTGATGGGAGAATCAGGGATGGGTGAGCAGTGCAGAAGGAGTAAGTCGGGCTGGCAGAGAAGGACAAACACTTTGACCATGCGCAGCCCTTTGCTCACCTAAAACTGCTCCCTTTCCTGCCACTGTTTTCATGGATACACCAAAGCTTCTGAGCTCTGGGCTAAATGTTTAAGCAAGAAACAGGAAAGAATGGAATGAATACAATTGGTTTCTTCACTCTAACAGGGAGGCAGACCTTATTAGAAGTGGGGTCTCAAGTCTGGAGGACCTAAGCAGGCTCTTTTCTCACAGGTGGGTAGGTACCACAACCAGGTTCCCAGAGTGCTTGCCAGAAAAAGTACATCAAGAATTGGGTGCATGACAAGGGCTCAATTTCCAAAACATACAAACAGCTCATATAACTCAACAGCCAAAGAACAAACAACCCAATCAAAAAGTGGGCAGAAGATCTAAATACACATTTTTTCCAAAGAAGAAATCCAGGTGGCCAACAGGCACATGAAAAGATGCTCAACATCACTAATTATTAGAGAAATGCAATAAAAAATGATGGCCATCCTGACCATCTCACATTGGTCAGGATAGCCAGGATTGAAAAGTCTACAAATAAGAAAAGATAGAGAAGGTATGAAGTGCAAGCTGGGGCAGCCATGAGGGAAAACAGTATGGTGGTTCCTCAGAAAACTAAACGTAGAATTACCATATGATCAGCAATCCCATTCCTGGGCATATATTTAGACACAACTCCAATTTAGAAAGACATATACACCCCTAAATTCATAGCAGCACTTTTCACAATAGCCAAGACATGCTGCTGCTGCTGCTAAGTCACTTCAGTCGTGTCCGACTCTGTGTGACCCCATAGACGGCAGCCCATCAGGCTCCCCCGTCCCTGGGATTCTCCAGGCAAGAACACTGGAGTGGGTTGCCATTTCCTTCTCCAATGTGTGAAAGTGAAAAGGGAAAGTGAAGTCGCTCAGTCATGTCTGACTCGTAGCGACCGCATGGACTGCAGCCTACCAGGCTCCTCCGTCCATGGGATTTTCTAGGCAAGAGTACTGGAGTGGCTTGCTGTTGCCTTCTCCTGCCAAGACATGCAGACAACCTAAATGTACATTGACAGATGAATGGATAAAGAAGGTGGTACATACAGACAATGGAATACTACTCAGCCACAGAAAGAATGAAATAGCACCATTTGGTGTAATACAGATGGACCCAGAGAGTACCATACTAAGTGAAGTGAGTCAGAAAGAGAAAGAAATACTATATGATATCACTTACTTGTGAAATCCAGAATACGACACAATTGAACCTATCTATGAAACAGAAGCAGACTCACAGGCAGAGAAAACAGCTTTGTGGTTGCCACGGGGGAGACGTTTTGGGGACAGATAGAATGAGAGGTTGGGGTTAGCAGATGTAAGCCATTATATACAGAATGTATAAACAACACAGTCCTACTGTATAGCAGAGGGATGTATATATATTCAATATCCTATGATAAACCATAATGGAGAAGAATATAAAAAAAGAATGTATAACGGAATCACTTTTCTGTATAGCAGAAATTAACACATTGTAAGTCAACTCTCTTGATGAGGGTCAAGGGGGAGAGTGAAAGAGCTGGCATAAGACTATTAAAAAAAACTAAGATCATGGCATCCGGCCCCATTACAGCATGGCAAATAGAGGGGGAAAAGATGGAAGTAGTGACAGCTTTCCTCTTCTTGGACTCCAAAATCACTGCAGACGGTGACTGCAGCCATGAACTCAGAAGGCGATTGCTTCTTGGCAGGAAAGTAACGACAAACCTAGACAGTGTGTTGAAAAGCAGAGACATTACCCTGCCAACAATGGTCTGTATAGTCAAGGCTATGGTCTTCCCAGTGGTCATATACAGTTTTGAGAGCTGGACGGCAAAGAAGGAAGAACGCCAAAGAATTGATGCCTTTGAACTGTGATGCTGGAGGTGACTCCCGAGAGTCTCTTGGACAGCAAGATCAAACCAGTCAGTCATAAAGGAGATCAACACTGAATGTTCACTGGAAAGACTGATGCTGAAGCTCCAGTATTTTGGTCATCTGATGCCAACAGATGACTCATTGGAAAAGTCCCTGATGCTGGCAAAGATTGAGGGCAGAAGGAGAAGAGGGCATCAGAGGGTGAGATGGCTGGATGGCATCACCGATGCAATGAACATGAACTTGTGCAAATTCCAGGAGATGGTGAGAGACAGGGAGGCCTGCTATATTGCAGTCCACGGGGTTGCAAAGAGTTGGGCACAACTGGGTGACCGAACAGCAACAACAAGTCAACTATACTTCAATAGAAAAAAAAAAAGAAAGAATTGGATTCAAGGAGTGACATGCAGCTGGAAAGAAGAAATATTAGTCTCAGAGTTGGAAGTCAAGAAGGTCCAGAAGGTATTCTTTGTGAGTGAAAGGCAAGTTGAAGCAAATAGTACAGGGCCAAGATCGTGTAGTATATGTGGAGGCCTGTGGATGAGTTGCAGGTTGTGGAGATGGTGGGGTGGAGTGAGGGCTGGAGTTTCTGCCTTTCAACACTATTCTTATCTGTGATGACATGGGTAGAAACTTCAAGGGGATTATTGGATGAGTTACTCTCTAAAAAAGTCAAGCTGAGCAAATGCATTTGGGACCAGATGATTTAAAAAGGAAAAAAAAGAAATCTAATTTAGAAGTTAAAGAAGATGGGATTGGGGCTCAGGTAGACCCCTGTCCTGGCTCTGCCATTTACTAGCTGTGCGACTATAGACAAGTTGCCTAACTTCTCTGTGTCTCAATCCTCCTTTATAAAATGGGAATAGTAATAAAATGTACCTCTTTGTTTTCCAGTGAAAATTAGATGAACTTGGCCAAATTCCAGGAGATGGTGAGGGACAGGGAAGCTGACAAAGATGAGACAACACATGTAAAGTGCCTAGCAGATCCTGGGATCAGAGCTCATCAATATATGGTGTTTTTTGTTTCTGGTGACTTTTTGTTGTTGTTCGGTTGCTTAGTTGCGTCAGACTCTTTGTGCCCACCTGGACTGCAGTACACCAGGCTCCCCTGTCCTTCACCATTTGCCAGAGTTTGCTCAAACTTGTGTCCATTGAGTCAATGATGCCATCCAACCATCTCATCCTCCGTCACCCCCTTCTTCTCCTGCCTTCAATCTTTCCCAGCATTAAGGTCTTTTCCAGTGAGTTGGCTCTTCACATCAGGTGGCCAGAGCACTGGAGCTTCAGCTTCAGCATCAGTGCTTCCAATGAATATTCAGGGTTGGTTTCCTTTCGTATTGACTGTTTGATCTCCTTGCTGTCCAAGGGACTCTGAAGAGTCTTCTCCAGCACCAGGGTTCGAAAGCATGAGTTCTTCAGCTGTCATCCTTCTTTATGGTCCAACTCTCACATCCGTATGTGACTACTGGAAAAACCATAGCTTTGACTATGCGGATTATACCTTTGTCTGCAAAGTGATGTCTGAGGACATTATTTAATCTAATGCTGCTTCCTGGGGTTGATTGTGTGGCAAGAATAATACAAAGGATGGGAAATTGCCTCAAAAAGTTAAAAATGTACTTATGAATGGAAGAATTTTTTATCAGTTAGGAATATATAGCTGAAAGATTTTGCTGATTGAGTTGAAATTCAGAAAGGGTGTGGAGGCCATCCCAAGAAACAGACATCAATGCCCACAGAAGCTAAAATTTCATAAATGACCAGCTTGGAGCTGCCCAACAGTTTCATTCCTGGAAATTGTGTGGGATATCATTGCAGGTACTGTTAGTTCCTTACCTGATAGCTACTTTTCCTTTTTTATTCATCAATCAAATTCTGGTTTTGTTGGATATCCTGTGGCCACAACCTTTGAGGAATACAGTCCCTCCTCTCCTCAGCCTCACTGAATAGGGAGCACGAGCCTTGAATATTTCAAGCCATTCATGGTAATTCTGCTTCCATGGCCAGCAACTGATTCATAAATGAGCATGTGACATCATTTCAGCTAATGAAGGAAAGCATGGGGGCAGCAGGCTCTGTAAAAGTTTTTTCATCTCATAAATAGAGACAAGGAAGAACCATGTTTTTTTCTTATTCTGGTCTTTGGATATTGCTTTGGGGGATGTGATGTTTGGAGCTGTGTCAGTCATCTTGCAACCATGAAGATCAATGTTATATTTGACAATGTGAAGTGCAACTTGGGTCTTTGATGATATTGTTGAGCCACTGGGACCCCTCCCCTCTTGAGGCATCTTGTTATATGATTATTTTATGTATCTTGGATTCTGCAGCCTTGATAAACTCACTTCTTAGTTCTAGCAGTTGTTTTGTAGGTTCTTTAGGCTTTTATATGTAAATGATCATGTCATCTGCAAATAGAGTCAGTTTTACTTCTAACTTTATAAATCGTATGCTCTTCTTTTTCTTGTTTTGTTGCAGTGGCTGGGACTGCCAGTACAATGTTGAATAAAAATAGAATAAACATTCTTGCCTTGTTTATGATTTCATATTTTTATGTTAGATTATACACTTAACATTGTTTAGGTCAGTGGAAATGGGTTTTCTGCAAGCTTTAATACTACCAGATAAAAGCATTGTAGCTGACACTGTTATTAAAGAGAAGTTTGATCCAGGAAGACTTGGTTATATACAGGTTAGAATTATCGGCGATGCAGTTAAAATATTATCTCAAGCTACTTCTACTTGTAGACATGTTGGGTTCCAAATAAGAATATAGCTTTTTTGCTCGTGGGAGGACCCTGCTGTTCCCAGAGATGCTGAGAACGAGAGTTTGAAGTGAGGTGGCCTGATGAGGCCTAACATTTATATCTCATGGAGAACCAGAAGCCTGGCTATATTCCCCACAGAATCAAGAAAGTATTTTTACTGCCATGTATTTCTGAGACAGACTCCCCCACCTCCCAGGAAAAGAGGCTGGAATTTATGGAGCTTGCTGATGCCAATTATCCAAAGAGGATGTGATCCAGAAGCATGAGAAAGATCAATACAGCTCAGCTGGGATTTGGCCTTCTCCACGTGGAAGGAATAAATCCTGTGATTACCTCTGAAAATAAAAACTAAACAAAATCTCAGACAATCACAGACACAGTTCTTTGCTGTCTATAAGCTTTAAAAAATTTAAATGATGCTAAGATGTGCCTGTGTGCACCTTGGAGTCCAGCTTTTGCAGTGAAAGCTACCATCGGATTCAAAGCAGCTGCAGGTCATATGCGCTCCAGCAGGGCTTTGGGAATGTCAGCAGGGCCACTGGGTATGTTCCATCCCCACCTGTTACTGCAACGGTCTCCACCCTTTTTGGCACCAGGAACCAATGTTGTGGAACACAGTTTTTCCACAGACCAGAGTCAGGGGGCTGGTTTCAGGCTGATTCAAGCACATTACATATTTTGTGCACTTTATTTCTATTATTGTGATATCCACTCCTCCTCAGATTATCAGGACTGAGATCCCAGAGGTTGGGGACCCCTCTACTGCCATAGGAGTGCTCCAGGCTTGTGGACCACTAGTGCTTCCCTGAGCAGAAACCTTGCCAAAATGTAAGGCCAAGTAAGATGAACAGAGGGCACCTGGCTTTTGCCTGCAGTGGTCAACTTTCAGACCCCTGAGGTTTGGGGTCCTCGGCTCTAAAAGCCATGGGGCAATTCTTAACCGGAAAAGAAGGCACGTGGGACCAGTTGCATTCTTCCAAAGTTGTTTCGGTCATTTTGCATAACTGGGCTTTAAATAAACTGGATTTCAAACTGGTGCCTGTCATATCTTTTCCAGTCTGATACTTTGGGGGAGGCGTGTTTAACTTTGCAAATTTATGGTGCAATGTGAACCATAGAGAAATCCCTTAAAAATGGATTCAAGTGGCTTCTAAAGGGCTACTCTCATGGCTGCGAAACACGGTTGCAACGATGCTTGGAGAGGGCTGTGAACAGTCCTGCCTTTTGTGGCTGGCCCTGGATCTGAACAGAGCCAAGCTCTCCTAGGCTGCCCTTACTTATGACCCCACTGTCAGTCAGTAAGGCATGTTCACAAGGCCTCAGGCTGGGACAGCTGCTCTCAGAGCAGAGGGAGCAGTTCCACTTGTTCAAATATCACTGTATGGTCAGCTGTGTTCTTTGACTAAAACAATACTATAATGCAGAGAGGGGTGCTTCCCCAATAGCTCAGTCACCTGCAATGCAGAAGACCTGAGTTTGATTCCTGGGTTGGGAAGATCCCCTGGAGAAGGAAATGGCAACCCATTCCAATATTCTTGCCTGGAGAAACCCATGGACAGAGGAGCCTGGCAGGGGGCAATTCATGGGGGTCACAGAGTTCTTGCAGCACAGCAAAGTACACATAACAGAAAATTTGCCATTTTATACTAAATGCCACTGAATCGTATATAATATCCACTCTATTACTAATTGTTATGTTGTAATAAGACTTCGGTTAAAATGAATCCATTAGACAGAATCTTAATACCCACATGCCAAAGTCAAGTTCAAGGTTGAGCTGGACATAGAGTCTCCCTGCTACCATGATTTTAAGTAATATTATGAGTATTTAGTTTCCACTGGTGTCCTAAACCTTTATATATTTTAACTAATTAATATGTGGTTATTACTAGTATCTCCACTTTAGAGATGGCATTTTTGTGATTTACTGAAGAATGTGGAGGACTATACAGCTTGAACCCAGATGGGCTCTAAAGTCTGTGTACTTAACCAACAGGATAACTGCAACAATTACTGCTGGGTCACTTCTGCCACTGTCATGGATTGAGGGCTGACAGTGTGCCTTTATCTACACGTTGCTTGCTTGTTCGTTTTAGTCACTAATTTGTGTCCAACTCTTTGTGACCCCACCAGGCTCCTCTAGTGGGATTTCATCCTCCATGGGATTCTCCAGGCAAGAATACTGGAGTGGGTTGTGATTCCCTTCTCCAGGGGATCTTCCTGACTCAGGGATCGAACCTGTGACTCCTGCATTACAGGAGGATACTTTATCCCAGAGCCTCCTGGGAAGCTCAGGTGAGGGGACATTTATATATATATTATGTATATCTATCTATCTATTCTGAAAGAGATGGGAATACCGGACCACCTGCCTCTTGAGAAACCTATATGCAAGTCAGAAAGCAACAGTTAGAACTGGACATGGAACAACAGACAGGTTCCAGATAGGAAAAGGAGTATATCAAGGCTGTATATTGTCACCCTGCTTATTTAACTCATATGCAGAGTACATCATGAGAAAAACTGGGCTGGAAGAAGCACAAGCTGGAATCAAGATTGCCGGGAGAAATATCAATAACCTCAGATATGCAGATGACACCACCCTTATGGCAGAAAGTGAAGAGGAACTCAAAAAGCCTCTTGATGAAAGTGAAAGAGGAGAGTGAAAAGGTTGGCTTGAAGCTCAACATTCAGAAAACGAAGATCATGGCATCTGGTCCCATCACTTCATGGGAAATAGATGGGGAAACAGTGTCAGACTTTATTTTTGGGGGCTCCAAAATCACAGCAGATGGTGATTGCAGCCATGAAATTAAAAGACGCTTACTCCTTGGACGAGTTGACTCACTGGAAAAGACTCTGATGCTGGGAAGGATTGGGGGCAGGAGGAGAAGGGGACGACAGAGAATGAGATGGCTGGATGGCATCACCGACTCGATGGACATGAGTTTGAGTGAACTCTGGGAGTTGGTGATGGACAGGGAGGCCTGGCGTGCTGTGATTCATGGGGTCGCAGAGAGTCGGACACGACTGAGCGACTCAACTGAACTGAACTGAACTCCTTGGAAGGAAAGTTATGACCAACCTAGATAGCATATTAAAAAGCAGAGACATTACTTTGCCAACCAAGGTCCATCTAATCAAGGCTATGGTTTTTCCAGTGGTCAGGTATGGATGTGAGAGTTGGACTGTGAAGAAAGCTGATCGCTGAAGAATTGATGCTTTTGAACTGTGGTGCTGGAGAAGACTCTTGAGAGTCCCTTGGACTGCAAGGAGATCCAACCAGTCCATTCTAAAGGAGATCAATCCTGGGTGTTCATTGGAAGGACTGATGCTAAAGCTGAAACTCCAATACTTGGGCCACCTCATGCGACGAGTTGACTCACTGGAAAAGACTCTGATGCTGGAGGGACTGGGGGCAGGAGGAGATGGGGAAAACAGAGAATGAGATGGCTGGATGGCATCACCGACTCGATGAACATGAGTCTGAGTGAACTCAGGGAGTTGTTGATGGACAGGGAGGCCTGGCGTGCTGTGATTCATGGGGTCGCAAAGAGTCGGACTCGACTGAGTGACTGAACTGAACTGAACTGATTTATCTATTCTGAACAGTCAGTCAGCAAGGTAGTCATCATTACTGTCCTTTTTCAGGCAAGGAAACTGAAGTTCAGGGAGGTAAGTGGTCATGGCCAGAGGCAGTGGGAAAGTAGGGATTTGAACTTGTTCCCTGGCTCCGCCTCCTCACCCCACACTGCCTCTGTTGATGGGATTAACTAATGGACAGTAGCACCCTGAGCCCTGCAGGGGGAGCAGGAAGGTGGCTGGCCCTGGTTTGAGACCCAGCATCACTACCCACTTGGGGACCAGTTCAAAACCAATTCCAGAGAGAGAAAGATGTTGACAGTCACTGACCTTTTTTATTTTGGACAAATTTATTCATTTATTTTTCTTAGGGAAAAAGGATCTTTAAATCAAGGATGTCTTTTTTTGGGATATCTTTCCGTTTTAACCAGCTTTCTTTGCTAGAGAACTTACCCCTAAAATCCGTATCCCATGTGATGCAGAGAGAGTGAAAGCAAATGAGGAAGAAAAAGATCTGCCACTAAGAATGGATTCCTTCTTCAGGCGGTTGCTCAGTCCCTCTTGACTCACCAGAGAGATACATTTTAGCTGTCATCTCTGTTTAGGAAACGGCTGTGATTCTGAAGCCTCTTTAACCCTAGTCACAGTCTGAAATAGAAAGTCTTTTTGTTGGGTAGCTCTTAAGGGCTTTGGGAAATACCAGGGTGACTTTTTTTTTCTCAACTTACCCTTTTACCTTCCATAGGTGTTATCATCAGGGTTGGACCCAGACATGTGGACACCTGCTCAGGCTAATGATATCTATTGAGGCAGGTGGTCAGGATTAAAAATCTGTCTCCATCACCTATCAGGTTTGTGGCTTTGAGCAAGTGACTAGAGCTGCATGCCTCAGTTTCCTCATGTGTAAAATGCTATAATAAATAATGCCTACCTCGTAAAGTTGTAATGAAGATTAAATCATCTTTCAGTATAGTAAGAACCCTGTAAATCAGTGTAAAAAATAATGACAATTTTCTCTACCTGGTTAGATTTCTAGGGACATTTTAGCACCATCCCTGTGGTTTGGTACGGAATGTCCCATCCCTTAATCCAGTTCAGGCTAACCCTTTTCAGTCTCAGCCACTTTGCTAATCAGGATTTTATCACATCTCAGTCTGGGCTCTCCCAGACCAGGCAGGGAGCCCCTGGGTCCTGCCAGCCTGCTGTCACCGTCTGCGTGGCTTTTAGCTGGGGAGACAGAAACCAAATCCTCCCAAAGATGCTGGGAAATTAGTTTAGCATCGTCTGCCAGTGTGCAGTGACTCAGAGACTGCCAACCTGGGGTGGGGCTCATGGGCTCTGGGGTTGGAACAAGATTGATGTTGTCATGAATGCAAAACAGAGCAAAGAGAGCTGTGGGACTGGGAGGCAGGGAGAGAGAGGGAGAGGCAGGGCCTTCTCTTGTCTCTTGCTCCCCTCCTAGGTGAGCAGAGATTTCAGGCAGTGGGAGGAAGGTAGGGAGCAGGGGAAAGCTAGCAGCTGGTTGGGCTGATGTGACGTGGGCATCCTGATCTGGTCACTTACCGTGTAACCCTGGGCAAACAGCTGAAGCTCTCTGAGCCTCCCTTTCCTTGTCAGTCAAATGGATATACTAGCAACTGGGCTTGCTGGGAGGATGACTGCGATGATGCATATGATGTGCTTAGCTTAGCACAGCCCCTGGAACACTGTGCCTACTCAGTAATCAGGAGCAATTGATAAGATCTGGCTTTACAGACTCCCTAGCCCTTTGTCTAGTTAAACATCCTCATCCCTTCACATCCTCCCAAACTACTCTCTGAAAGCAAACATTCCCCAAGAGGTGGGGGGAGGAAAGGACTGAGGAGAGGTGTTGAGTGTGTGTGTGTGTAAGTGTAAGAAAGAGAGAGAAAGGGGGAGAGACACACACACATGGACATGCACACGAGCACAGAGAGACACAGAGGCACAGAAACAGGAGAGGCACACGTCGGGGCCGGAACCCTTGCTCCGCCCCTCACTAGCTGTGTGACCCCACTCTCTTAACCACTTGGTGCTCCGTCTTGCTCGTGTATACAGTGGGGACAGAAAAAGCCCCTCCTTCACGGGACTGTTGTGTGGATTAAATGAGTACGATAAAGCAGTTTGTAGAGAGTAAAGTGAAAAGTCAAAGTGAAGTCGCTCAGTAGTGTCCGACTCTTTGCGACCCCATGGACTGTAGCCTACGAGGCTCCTACATCCATGGAATTTTCCAGGCAAGAGTACTGAAGTGGGTTGTCATTTCCTTCTCCAGGGGATCTTCCCCTCCCAGGGATCGAACCCCGGTGTCCCGCATAGCAAGTAGACGCTTTACCGTCTGAGTCACCAGGGAAGCGCCCGGTATATACTAAAGGCTCAATAAATTTGGCACTGGCGCCCCCTGGTGTACACTCGTGGTACAATCCCCTCCCCTTGAGTGTGGGTGTATCTTGTGAGTCCTTGGGCCGTCACTGATTCCGTTACATTGTAATGGCAAAGGTGAAACGATTTTGCCAATGTATCAATAACTGAGAAAGCTGATCGCCGAAGAATTGATACTTTTGAACTGTGGTGTTGAAGACTCTTGAGAGTCCCTTGGACTGCAAGGAGATCCAACCAGTCCATTCTAAAGGAGATTAATCCTGGGTGTTCATTGGAAGGACTGATGCTAAAGCTGAAACTCCAATACTTGGGCCACTTCATGCGAAGAGTTGACTCACTGGAAAAGAGTCTGATGCTGGGAGGGATTGGGGGCGGGAGGAGAAGGGGAAGACAGAGAATGAGATGGCTGGATGGCATCACCGACTCGATGAACATGAGTTTGAGTGAACTCCGAGAGTTGGAGATGGACAGGGAGGCCTGGCGTGCTGTGATTCATGGGGTCGCAAAGAGTCAGACACGACTGAGCGACTAAACTGAACTGAACTGAACTGAAATCCGTTAACTTTCAGTCCAAAGGGAGATTATCCTGAGTGGGTCTGAATTAATTACAGGAACCCTTAGAATCTGGATCTAGTGGTCAGAGACAGGTCAAGAAGTTCAAGCCTTATTGGTGTTACCCAGTTGACACTGAAGAAGCCAGGTGCCATGTGTGGAGAGGGCCATGTGTTAGGGAGCAATGGAAGCCTCCAGGAGCTGAGGGCCTCAGACTTACAGCTACAAGCTCTGTCAACAATCAATAAAGCTTGGAAGAGGACCCGAGCCTCGGGTGAGACCTTGACTTCAGCCAGGTGAGACTCAGGGCCATGTGTGGTCTTCTGAACCACAGGAGCCATGAGATAACACGTTTGTTTTGACCTAGGCCACTACATTTGTGGTCATTTGTCATGCAGCATAGAAAATTGGTACTCTGTTTTTTCAAACTGTGTTTAAAAATAACTGTGATAGAGGTGTAATAATAATATAAAATTTAAGTTACATCAAAGATGGCAGGAAAATCATTATCTATGGACAAAAAACAAAGACAAATCAACAACTATTTATTATCTCATGTTTCTGCAGGTCAGAGGAGTCAGGCAGGCTTGGTTGGATTCACTGCGTAGAGTTGCACAAGGTGCCAGCTGAGCTGGGTTTTTTTCTGGAGGCCTTGGTGAAGCGCATTCAGGTGGGTGGGATAATCCAGTCACCTGTGTCTGTACCCTGTACCCTGGCCTCCCGCTGGCCATTAGGTGGGGCCATGCTCACCTCTGAGCACCCCTCCTTCTCTGAAGCCAGCAATGGTGCTCCAAGTATTTCTTGCACTGGGAGAGAGTCTCTCTGATTTCCTCTTCTGCTACCAGCCAGAGAAAACTCTGCTTTCAAAGAGCTCATGTGATTAGATTAGGCCCACCTGGAAAATCTCCCTTTTTATGAACCCAGAGTACACTGATTAGTAGCCTTAATTACATCTGCAAAAATCAATTTTACCAAATCACTAATGTCAGCATCAATGTGCTAGCTCATCAAATTCACAGATCCCACCCACATTTAAAAGGTCGGTGGGAGATTATACAAGGATGAGGATCTCTGAGGGTTGTCCTTAGAATCCTGTCTACCTCACTGAGCCTGTTCCTGTCCTTTTCAAGTCCTGGCTCTCCCATTTTTCATTCCTTCTTATGAGATATTCCATATACTTTCCATAAGTTTTTGCTTCTTTCAGACAGCGATTGTTGGCCCCAAACCCTAACTAATCCATCTCCATTTGCCAAGATTTCCATGTGCATACATAGTAAGTCAGAGGCGAGGCCTTGAGTCTTATGACCTCAGAACCCTCTGTGTCCATTCATCTGGACTTAGATGTGTGTTTTGCAGAAAGTTTTCACTTTTGTCTCAGGTTCAAAGGATTTGTTAACAAAATAAACCACTCAGTCTATGCAAATAAATAATACCAATATTTATTAGAGAATTATCTAGTTTATTTTCAATATACTAACATTAAAAGAAAAGATAAATAGAAACACATCACTTGGTGATGTAGAGGATACATCACCAAGTTGGGTTTTGACCAACATTCAGACTCAAACAGCACTGGGAAGTCCCGTGACACAGCACATCTGGAGTCCCAGTTGGGAAAACGTCCCAGGCTGCGCGTTCATGGGTGAGACTTCAAAAATTGCAGTTCTGGGGTTTTCGCTTATAATCCCAGGATGCAAACTGATATCATCATCAATCTGTCAGCAAATTGAAGCCCTGGTTTCATGGTAATGCTGTTTGTTTTGTCTTATAAAACTTGGAATGCTGTTAAGCCTGGGGCTTGGTTAACCAGGGGCCCTGCAGGGGCTCAACAATTTCAAGATTTATCCCCCAACACTCACAGTCAGGGCAGTGCCCAGGCAGGTTAGGGGCAAGGTCAGAATCCTGCTCTGCTTTGTCTCTGAAGCCTAAAGACTATCTATTTATTTAATTTCCTTAAGAGTTGATGCTTTTGAACTGTGGTGTTGGAGAAGACTCTTGAGAGTCCCTTGGGCAGCCAGGAGATCAAACCAGTCAATCCTAAAGGAAATCAGCCCTGAATATTCATCAGAAGGATTGATGCTGAAGCTGAAGCTCCAATACCTTGGCCACCTGATGCGAAGAGCTGACTCATTGGATTAGACCCTGATTCTGGGAAAGGTTGAGGGCAAGAGAAGGGAGCTACAGAGGAATGAGATGGTTGGATGGCATCACTGACTCAATGGACATGAGTTTGGGTAAACTCCGGGAGATAGCGAAGGACAAAGAAGCCAGGCGTGCTACAGTTCATGGTGTCCCAGAGTCAGACATGACTTAGCGACTGAACAGCAGCAACAACAACGTGGTCACTGAGAGGACTTGGCTGTCTCACCCTCAGAGGGAGGGCGTCCCTGGGAGGGGTGGAGGAACTTCTGAACACTTATCTAGGGGACCAAACACAGTGCCTGTGTCTCAGATTCAATCCCGGGAAATTTAGGAATGGCTTGGTGAAGAGGCAGGAATTTACTTCCCCAGGAGCTGGCCCCGAGGTGTCTTGTACGCAAACTGAGAGGCTATGAGAATCCAGTGAAACAAACCGGGACTGAATCCCACGCACACTGGCACAGCCTCAGGCTCTGCTTCCCCAAGCAGCAGGTCTCTCCTGAGTGCCAGTTTCTTCTTTCACTGTCTTATGTGCAAGAGTATAATCCTGAAGCCCCATGGCAGCACTTCAAAGAAAGACACTTATACACATTTTTCAGATGGGGACCCTGAGGCACAAAAGTGAAAGTGAAGTCACTCAGTAGTGTCCGACTCTTTGCGACCCCATGGACTGTAGCCTACTAGGCTCCTCCATCCACGGAGTTTTCCAGGCAAGAGTACTGGAGTGGGTTGCCATTTCCTTCTCCAGGGGATCTTCCCAACCCAGGGATCAAACCCAGGTCTCGTGCATTGTAGGCAGACGCTTTACCGTCTAAGTGGTTTATTAAACTAGTTGCCTGTGTGAATTCCACCAAACAGATGGCATTGGAAGTTTGAGCAGCCTTTTCTTGAGATTTAGAGGGAGTGATGACCATTTCTGGGTTACACTAGAATAGGAGTCAGCCAACTTTCTCTGTCACAGTCCAGATAAGCCACTATTTTAGGCTTTGTGGGGAGGGTGGTCTCTGCAACAGTTATTCAACTCTGCTGTCATGTTGGGAACACAGCCATAGACAACACGTAAACAAATGGACATGGCCATGTACCAATAAAACTTTATTTACAAAACCAAGTGGTGGGCCAGATTTGGCCTGTGGCTCATAGTTTGCTCCTTGCACTGGGTCATGGGACAGGGGATGGAGTCAGTGACATTTTAAAACCTTTTCAGTCCTAACATTCTCCTTTCTGAAATAATAGCAATCTTAATAGTGTTATAATAAAATAACTTGTATTAACTGATGACTCAGAGCACAAGAAAATTCACTATAACTTACATCTTGAAAGGAGGAAGAAGATTAAGGAAGAAGTGGAAGCTAGTCTGCAGACTCACAAAGTATCTACACTTCCTGGGTTCTTTCTAGATTGTCTTTTAATGGTTCTCAACTTGGTTGCCCCTAAAAATCCCCTGAGAAGTTGGGGAAAAAAAAAAAAAAACCACTGATGCCCGAACCTCACACCAAGGATTCTAGTTTACTTGGCCTGGGTGCAGCACTGGGATTTTATTTCTTTTTTTTCTTGAAACACTGGGATTTCCCCAGTGATTCTAACACACAAGCAGGGTGGAGAAATACTGGTTATAATGTTGTTTTTCAGTATGCCACAAAGCCAGTGGTTTTTCCTGTTTTGCCAAAAGTTTTTAGTTTCATCTCTGGTCAAAGGATTTGTTAACAAAAGAAGCCACTTGTTCTATACAAATAAATAATACAAATATATATTACAGAATTATCTGGCTTACTTTCAATATACTAACATTGAAAGAAAAGAGAAAGCAGAGGATACATCACCAAATTGGGTTTTGACCAACATCCAGACTCAAACAGCGCTGGGAAGTCCCTCGACACAGCACATCTGGAGTCCCAACTGGGAAAAGGTCCCAAGCAGTGTGTCCGCTCTGTGGCTGAGACTTTAAAGATTGCAGTTTGGGGGTTCCCGATTATAATCCCAGGAGGCAAATTGATTTCATCAAGAATCTGTGACCGAATTGCAAGCCTGGTTTCATATGAATGCTGTTTGTTTTGTTTTGTAAAACTTGGAGTGTTGCTAAGCCTGGGGCTTGGCTGGCCAGGCCCCTCCAGGGTCTCAACAATCTCAAGATTCCTCCTCCATCTTATCTAAGGCACTGCAAGTCTTGCACTCCCAGCAGGCAGTCACTCCCAGTCATTCCCAGTCAGGGCAGTGTCCAGGCAGGTTAGAACCAAGGTCAGAGGCCTGCTTTGCTTTGTCTCTGAAGCCTAAACAAGACTTATTTATTTAATTTCCCTAACACCTCCAAGTTAGGCATTTGAAGTCCCTAAAAGCTACTTTGCTTTAGTGTTTCTGTTTCCAGGTAGCTATTTACACAAAGGCTTGTTACACAAAGGCAAGCTAACTGGTGGTGAATGCATTTCTTGCTAGTATGTAAATAGGCACCTATAGACTCTTTTTCAGAGAACACACTTCTTAGAATATTCATAGAGATTATATTTATCCTAGGGCTTCCCTGGTGGCTCAGTTAGTAAAGAATCCACCTGCAATGCGGGAGACCTGGGTTCAATCCCTGGGTTGGGAAGATCCCCTGGAGAAGGAAATGGCTACCCACTCCAGTACTCTGGCCTGGAAAATTCCATGGACTATATAGTCCATGGGTTTCCAAAGAGTAGGCCATGACTGAGTGACTTTCATTTTCACTTTTCGTATTCATCATAACACACACAAAAGAGGTCCAGGATCAAATAGATCAGGGAAACGGCAGGTTAGTGAGAGTTTAACAAGGTTTTTACTGCAGGACTTCTCAGAGCCTTCTCAGTGCACATTAACATGCACTCATCTATCCAACCAGCATATAGTCAGTGTGCCGTGTGCCAGACACTGTGATGGTGTGAGCTGGTGGTGAGCAAAAGAAAGCATAGACCCTGCCCTTATGGAACTTACACTCTAGTAGGAAAAGTAAGGAACAAATAAACAGATTAAGTACAAATTGTGGCAAATACTGCAAAGAAAAAGAAAGGGCTGCTAGGAGAGTGCGTATGTGTGCATGCTAAGTGGCTCAGTCGTGTCCGACTCTTTGCGACCCTGTGGACCGTAGCCTGCCAGGCTCCTTTGTCCATGGGGTTTTCCAGGCAAGCATACTGAAGTGGGTTGCCATGCCCTCCTCCAGGGGATCTTTCCAACACGTGCAGGCATCTCTTACATCTCCTGCATTGGCAGGCAGGTTCTTTACCCCTAGTGTGTTAGAAGAGAGACCCACAGAATGGATGAGATTTAGATGAGGCAGAGGTGAAGGAAAACCTTCTTGAAGAAGTGACATTTAAGTTGACCCTGAAGTTTGCAAAGGAGAAAGCAATGTGAACAATAGGACCAGCATATGAGAAGAGGGAACAGCATATGAGAAGAGGGAAGAGCATATTGTTATGCCCTGAGTCCGGTCCCCCCATACTGGTAGAATAAGACACTCGCAGCAATGCAAAAGCAAGGATGGGGTTTATTTCTAGCTCGAGCTAGGGCTCATGCCTCCTCCAGCGCAGTGGAGTGGGACAAGAGCCCCGAGCCCAGGTCACAGCGGTTTTTATAGTCTCAGGTGACATAAGCACCTATTTCTGTTCAAAAGATCAAGCTGGCAGAAGCTCATTGGCCAGTTCCTGCACGCGCGGAAGCTCATTGGCCAGTTTATATGCGCGCGGGGTTTTCTCTGGGGGATTTCCCTTTTTCTTCTGATTGGCCCAATTTTGGCGCCTCCGGGATTTTTCTAGGGAGGAGTTTCTTAATTTTGGCGCCGGCGGGATCTTCTTAGGGAGGAGTTTCTGTGAACTTAGCCTCCACCCTGTCTCCAGGAGATTGAAATTTAGGCCTAAGCAAGGTCTCAGGCCTATCCTGGCTACTCAGATGTTAGGGCTCCTAACAATATGAGAAGACCCTGGGGGCAGGAAAGGCTTGGTGCCTTGGAGGAAATGAAAGACTCTGGGGTGAGGGTTTGAGAACAAGTTGGCAGGGGCTAGATTGACATCTGCATTTTGGTCTGGGTGCTGCAGGGGGCATTTCCCCAGGGAAGTAGGGGTGCATATTTAGGGCTCCCCCATTCTTCAGGGACAAGTATGTGGAACTAGCAGTGTTGAGGTGATCAATTAGGACAATAAGCCAAACAGAAATTAACAATTAAGGCTTTATTCACTTAGTGCAAAAGTGAAAGCAAGAGACAAAGGAAAAGAAGAGCGCTGACTCCGCAAGGTATTACTTTTCCCAGCAGGCAAGCGGTCAGGTGATATGCAGTTCTCTCCAGAGACTAATGAGCTGATCAGCGTCAAATCTGGTGGGCAGAAGGTAACTTCCCCACTTGCCTGCCAGCCAAAGCCTTGCACTTGCCTATGGCTGGCCTGAAGGATTATTTACACATAGGATTTTGGCCTGGAGCTGGACTCCTCAATATGAGACTTCAATGCTCAAAACCCCTTTGAAGAATTCCAGCCAACACCTTTTCACTGTTTTTTCCCCTGCAATGTAAATTTCATTGACCATATAAGTGTAACTTATCTGAGAAAGACAGACAAGTTTCATGTATGTGGCTTGATTTTCACAAACTGAACACCCCCGTCGAACTCACACCCGGATCAAGAAGCAGCATTTGACGAACACCCCAGAAGTCCCTGGTGGCCCTTCGTCACTTCCCACTCCAAGGACACCAGTGTCCTGACCCTGACTACCATAGGTCTTGCTTGGTTTTGAACTTGATGCAAACAGAACCTTACAGAATGTTCTTTTCTGTGTCTGACTTTTCTTCATTTATGTTTTCAAGATTCACTCATGTTGTTGAGTGCAGTTTCAGTTTGTTCATTCTTATTGCTGTATAACAGGAGCTAACAAATTAAATATGGCACAAGGGCCAAATCTGACCGCTGTCTGTTTTTATAAATAAAGTTTTATTAGAACACAGCCTTTCCTGTTCATTTTCACATTGTCTGTGGCTGCTGTTGCTGTAGCAACAGAGTTGAGTCATTGCAACAGAGACCACATGGCCCACAAGGCCTCAACTGTTTACTCTGGCTCTTTGCAGAAGATGTTTCTGGACCGTTGCTGTAGGGCAGAGCCACTCAAGATGTGATCTAACTAGGGCCGATGCACAAATGCTTTCTGGTCAAGGACAAGGTCAGAAGTCAGGAGCAAGTATTTTAAAACTTCTACTGTGATTTGACTTCCTAAGACATTTAAGTGTGCGGTTGGTGGACTCAGTTTACTGAGTGGGGTACAGATCTGCCTGTGTGTTGCTGAACTCCCACCCTTGTCACGAGCCGAGGACTAGTCATACACAATAGGACTACAACTTGGTGATACGCCAAGGGGAATTGAACTGCTTCTGCACCACAGCTAGTTTGAGCAGCACTGCTCTATCATAATTCCACTGTGTGATTATGAAATTCATTTACCCATTCAACAGTTGATAGGAATTTGGATTGTTTTCAGTTCCAGTTGACACTTTTAATTTGCTCTGCAGACTTTTTTTTTAAATGATGAATATAAACCCTTCTGGAAAAAAAAAAATCCTGCTGACTGAAACAAATTCTGACACACAGCGTTCGTCTTATGGCTTGGTTGTATTTGTGTTAGAGCTTCAACTGGATCTAGAAGGTAGCCCCTAGGAATGTGGAGGTGGAAGGAGAGATTGCCTAGACCAGTCCCATCATTCTATTCAGTCCAGAGAGTGGACGTTCCTGAGATAACAGAGTAATATATTTACTAAGTTAATGGTTGAGCTGGAGCTAGATCCAGGTGTCCTAAAAAGTGGATGACCTTTGGAGTTAGGAGGACAATGGCTCTAGCTGCATGATCTGGGGAAAATTCCTCAAAATCCTCTAAGCCTCAGTTTGCTCATCTGTAAAATGGGAGCTATAGTAACACCTTTCAGGAAGGATTAATGAGATGGTGCTTGTAGGTGCTCAGGGCAGTGCCCTTAGCCAGCACCCAAGGAAGGGTTCTGATCCCCAGCCCCCCAAGTCTGGGGTGCTCGTCATGCACTGTGCTGTCTCTGTAATAACATGGAAGGGTTTCCATGGTCTTAAAGGCTTTCTGCAGAATGTCACAAGAGCCAGGCTCCTCTCAGCCACTTCCCAGAGATAACTATCTATTCATCTGAAAAGACCTATCTTGACTTACCTACAATGAAGAGAATATCATTCTTTTGTAAAATAGTGTAGGCTAGAGATGGTTTCTGGCAGGAGGTAGAAGGAATATCCCAGAGTGAGGAAAATTGGATCTCTCCCCCTCAAACCCTGGTTACTCTCTCTCTTCCCCTGCCTTCTCTGTGGTCCCTTTCTTCACTGAAATGTCTTTGGCCAAAGAATAGCACTCTTTAGCATCTGAGAATATGCTCAAAATTTCACATCCCTTCAACACATCAAGTTTTAACTTCAGAGCAATTTAGCACTTAGCATGGGGCTGTCACTTGGTGACAAACGACAGGATAATATTTATGATACTTAATACAATGATATGATAATAATAATGGCTAGTATTTGTTGATTGTTTACAAAATGTGTAGTACCATTTTAAGTGCTTTTACCATATCTAATCTTCACATATTTAATCTTCACCATATTTTAACCCTGAGAGGTAGATAGCAATACTGTTACCGATTTATAGATGAGGAAATGGGGGCACAGATGGATTAAGCAACGGGCCCGGAGTCGCACAGCTGAGCAGAGGAGCCAGGAGGAGAACCCAGGCAGGCAGGCAGGTTTGTCTCCTCTGTCGCCTGCATCCGGTTGCTGTCCATCTCCGCTCAGCTCTGTGCTCCCTGAGGTTGACTTCCATCACCTGGTTCCCTCCCTTCTGGTCTCCATCGGGTTCAGCCAGTGGGAGGGCTTGGAGGCAGGAGGAGAGATGTGGCTGTATCTCACCACTCCCACCCCTGCCCTCCGGGCTGCGGTTCTGGCCGTGGCTGTATCCCTCTGCGGCCACAGACGGCTCTGTCCGGTAGCCTCTTTTTCTCCACCTGGGCTTCCCCAGGGCCCTGGGGATGCAGTCACCACCACCCCACCCCATTCAGGGTGCTTCTGCTAATCCTGCATGATCAACCACCACATCAGTAAATTCTTTTCAAATCAACACTTCAGCACGAGCCAGATGTTTTCTGCTGGGACCCTGACTAAGACATCAGGTAATCCAACCTCGCTTCCCAAGGGCCTCAGCATATAACGAATCCACCTGCGAATCCAAGAGAACCAGGAGATGAGGGTTTGACGTCCTGAGTCGGGAAGATTCCCCTGGAGGAGGAAATGGCAACCCCTTCCAGTGTTCTTGCCTGGAGAATCCCACGGACAGAGGAGCCTGGCGGCCTAGAGTCCATGGGGTCGTGAAAGAGTCAGACATGACTCAGCAACTAAACAACAACAATTCAACCTCAGAGCCTCCAACTCTGCCACCTCGTCACGTTGCCTCAATCCAGATAGGAAGCTTCCGGATCTCCCTTGGAGGGGGAGATGAGAGAGTCTCTAGTCTGATGGTCTGCTTTCACAAAAGAGACCCCTCTAGGAGGTTCTGAGCAAGGTGATTCTGGGCCTGCCCTGGGCCATATCCCCAGTTTTCACCATTCTGTCCCTTGGATGAAGCATGCATGGTTTTCTGCCTGGGATGTTCTCTGGCCCCAGGGGCCTGCTCAGCTAACACCCAGGCCAGGCTGGGAATGCCTGAGAATTTGTGTTCTAGAAGCAACTTCAACCAGTGACAGGTGGGGGGCTGGTGGATAAATGCCCCAACTCCCTCACCCCTTAGACAAGCTCCCTGCAGTCTCCCAGGTGTGTCCAGCTGGACTGGATCCCAGTTGCCCTCAGCAGGAACCTGTTCTTGGATGTACCTGACATGGTCTTCCTCCTCTTCCTTCCCTGTGTTTTCCAAGCCTCTGCTGTCTGGGATCACCTCCCACATGAAATACTTACACCGAGTTCTCACCTCCAGGGTCTGCTTCTAGGGAACCCAAACTGAGTAGTGACCATCCATGGTTGTTTTTTTTTTTTTCATCTCAGTCCATGTGATTGGGTGGGATAGAGCCCACTCCCAGGTCCCCTGGGTTGGAAGCCTCCTATATAATTTAATCAAAGTACCCTGTCTTTATGGTAACAGCGATTGGTTCAAGGATGGGCATGTCACTCAAACCAGGGTGATAGAAATCAAGTGTCAACCTCCCTTCCACGGGGGTTACTAAACTCCAAGAAGATAGGCAGTGGGGCTGCAGGCAGACCTCTGCCCCACCCCAACCCCCTCAGGAAGCCTTGTCTGGGAATGAAATGGAAACCAGGGCTTAGAGAGAGAGCCTGCTACACAGTGACACTGTTTGAGTCTATGCTTTAATGGGCCTTATTATTATTTAGGTATGGAAGGGCCCACAGACCAGGAGATGACTGCCATCAAGAAGATAGTTTGTGCCACAACTACTGAGCCCGCATGCTCTAGAGCCCATGCTCTGCAACTGGAGAAAGACCACATACTGCAATGAAGACATACTGCAGGCACAAAAAAAGGCAGTTTATTATGCTCACACATCCCAAGAGAAGAAGTACACGTCACACGATGAGGGGACACAGGGGAAGCACCGGGGTCTGTCATTAGGTAGAAGGAGCAGGGAGCTGTGGGTGAGGGCCTGTATTGTGGTTTCTGCAGGAAGGAAGGGAGGTGCTGGGTAAACAGACTTTTGATTGGCTAGTGTGAATAATTTCAGTGAGCTCTGGGTCATGGGGGTGTCCTCAGTGTTTTGGTACCTGGCTCTGGGGTCATTAGGGCAGGTGTATAGTGGCCCAGGGTGTGAAAGCTCAATAATGGAGGTGGTTAGACGTGTAGACTCTGGATTGGTTGGTTCGTATTTGAAAAGTGTGTCCAAGGAGGAGGACTCTTCTTCAGGAGGGTAGGTGATGAAGAAAGGCAGGAGGTCAAGGCAAGGAGACTTAGGACTTGGGCAGGATATTGAGTCATCTGGAACAAGGGGTGTCCAGCACAGGAGTGCAGGGCAGATGTTAAAGCATCAAGTTGCAGCAGCTGGAAGCAGGCTGAGTATGGTCCCTGGATCCAGCCATGTCTTGATTTTGGACTTTGTCAGTTACATGAGCCAACAAATCCCCTGCTCTTTTGCTGAAGCTAATTTTCATGTTGTCAGTGACAAACAGAAGAGAATCACACAGCTTAAAGGCTGGTTCAGGACTAAGAAATCCGATGTCTTAATATTCAGGCCAGTGTTTCTTCCTCCAGCATTTCTGAGAGTGCTCAACTGTGTCTGAAATACATGCCACGTGCCCTCTAGACTGCAAGAAACAGTGGATGACACGACTCAGTGGAGATCATAACTGCATCTGGGTGATCAATCATGGCTCCTGCCAGCGCCTGATGGGAGAACAGAGGAGTGGCTATGTGCTCAGCCAGCCCATGGGCAGAGCCTCGGCACCTACAGTCTCCTCCCCTTCTCCCCAGGACGACTGTTAAATTTCAGAAATACGCACCTGTTCTGTATTCAGAAGATTGTTTTTGTGCATAAGGAGACCACTTGAGGCCCTGGAAGCACAGACTAGTGCAGCTGAGTCAAACCTGGGAATTTGATGAATGAACATCCTCAGATGGAGAGGGTCTGCGGGCGTGGATTGACAGAGTAAATGCCATGAGGCTGTGATGACATTGCATTTAAAAGTGCTTTCCCGTCCTTCAGGGTCTGCTACCAAAACAGAGCAGATGCTCAGCCTCTCCAGAGGGTGTTTCCCAGGTCCAGTAGTTCTCTGATCACAGGAAGGGGAGGGACACATCATACAGAGCTGGTTGCACAAGGGTCTGACAGCTGTAACCGAGGCTCGAAATAACTGCGCTCTAATAACTGTGGCTCTAACTCATGACGTTTGACTTTCTCTCGCAGGCAAAAGTCCCAGTCGATGTGCTGGCTGATTCTGCGGAGTCGCCAGGGGTGCAGAGTTCTCCCATCTTTGTCTGCCACCCCAGGGGCGCCGTCCCCATCTGTAAGTTCCAGATGCGCCCAGGACAGAAGTTGTTCACATCCCATTGGCCAGAACTTAGTCCCATGTGGTCATTATCCTGGCAGCCCTGTGCCCAGCTAAAAATCCAGGCTGCATTCCTATAGAATCGGGTGTTTCAATCTCAGCACAACTGACATTTTGAGGCAAATAATTCCGTGTTGTGGGGGCTGTCCTGTGCATTATAGGATGGTCAGCAATGTCTCTGAACTCTACCCACTAGAAGCCAGGAGTACCCCTCCTCCAAGTCGTGATGACCCAAAACCTCAGTCATTGGCTAGTGTCCCCTTGGAGACAAAATGGTCCCTGCTGGAGGGCCACAGCTGTAGAAAAAAGAGACAGCAGATGCTGCGGGGAAGTTAGTCATCTCGGCCATATACTAGTCAACAGTTTTCATTTATTTCCTCCTCACAGACAGAAGGTGGTAGTTAAGAGGCAAGTGGACCTGAATTCAAGTTCTACCTGTGAGACGATGGACCTCAGCTTTCTCATGAGGAAAGACTGGCTAGGGGCTGGATGCATCAAAATAAGATGATAAGCAGCAAATGCTCAGCATGATGCCTGGCATATAATATATACTCAAAAATACTGATAATGTACAGGCTGGTTTTGTTTGGATGATGGTAGAGGAGGTCAGATGAACTTTTCTGTAAAAGATGAAGGATGCTGATGGTGAGCACACCTTGATGGGGAACGAAAGGATAGTGAAGAACTTAGTGATGGTCAGAATGGGACAGCAAGGTCATAAACACCTTCTTATATAAAAGGTAGAACTGGGACTAGGTCCCTGAGTTCCACACTAGCGTTTTCTTCTCTGTCTTTCAATGTGACTCTGGGTAACGATGGTGCAGATACTGGTTCTATACTGGTTCTAGGCTGATTAGTCTCCTGAATGTAGCCTTGACTGACCTTCGGTATTAGGGTGAGGTTCAGCTGCACAAAACAGCAAATCCAATTAATGGTGGCTTACAAAGATACGGCTTCCCTGATATTTCAGCTGGTAAAGAACCTGTCTGCAATGTAGGAGAACTGGGTTGGATCCCTGGGTCGGGAAGATCCTTTGGAAAAGGAAATGGCAACCCACTCCAGTATTCTTGCCTGGGAAATCCCATGGACAGAGAAGCCTGGCGGGCTACAGTCCACGGGGTCCTAAAAGTTGGGCACAACTTAGCAAGTAATCCATCACCACAAGGATAGAGCCCTGGGGACTTCCCTGGTAGTCCAGTGGTTGAGAATTCGCCTGTCAATGCAGGGGACATGGGTTCGATCCCTGGCTGGGGATCCCACATGCTGTGGGGCAACTGAGCTGAGGTGCTGCAACTATTGAGCCCTTGTGCCTCAACTAGAGAGCCCACATGCCACAAACCACAGAGCCCATGTGCTCTGAAGCCCATGCACCACAACCAGAGAAGCCTGTGGGCTGCAACAAAAGACCCTGAGTGCTGCAACTAGACTCGACACAGCCAAATTAATTACTTAATTTAGAAAAGGATAAAGCATGGTCTCTCACATGAAAAAATTCCGGAGTCAGGTGTCTAGGGTCGGTATGGCACCTTGGCAATGTCAGCAGAGATTCAGGTTCCTTTGGCTTTCTGCACCACCATCGTTAGCATGTGCCTTTCAATCTCAAGGTTGTCTCACGGCCACAAGTGATCGCTCCTCTCCTCGCCATGTGCCAATGAGCAGAAAGGAAAAAAAAGACAAGAGCAAAAGCATGACCTTCATCTGAGTCAGACTCCCTTTTAGGGAGTTTTACCAGAAACGTTATCTAACAACTTCTCATTGGCCGGCATTCTCTCTAAAAGGGAATCCAGGAAATGTAATTTAGCCAGGCGTGTCACCTCTCCCAACGTAATCAGTTTTTTCTTTAGAAGGAACAGGGGGGTGAAATGATTTTGGGTAGGCAATCAGAACTTTCTGCTGCAGCTTCCAAGGTAGGAGTCTGTGAGTGACTGGAGGAGAGGGTGATGGAAAGGGGGAATGCGAGAAAGAGAGAAAAAGAAGAGAGAGAAAATAATCGCCGCATCCAATTCTGAAGGGAGGGATCTGTTCTAGGGGCTGTTTGAACTGGCTTTTGGAGACTGGGTAGAATTTTGACAAATACCATGTCAATTAGGGTTCTTTGTAGGATTCCAGCTAATATTAGAAAAAAGCGATTTGTTAGAAAGATAGAAGGATGTCTAAAGAATTATTTTTTAAAAGGGGAGGGGATGCATGTAGATCCTTAGGTGGAACAACCAAGAGACTTGTCTGTTCAAACCATCTTGCTGTTGGTGGTGGGTGGTGCCTTCCTCTTCTGAAGAGCCTGTCTCAGGAGAGAGCATCCGATTGGCTTACTTGTATCACGTGACTGAGAGGCGGCCCCACAAATGGGGAAAGGACTTCCAGAGAGGAAGGAGAGGCGCTGTACCAGATGGTCCCAGGGCTTGCACCGCCGGTGTCCACTGGCAGAAGGGATGGGAAGAGAGACTATTCCAGATAAGCAAGGCCAGGAACAAGAGCACAAGAGCTGGAGGGTAGGAGTTATTTTTGTTGGTTGAGTCTTCATTGCTGTGCTTGGGCTTTCTCTAGCTGCGGCAAGCCGGAGCTACTTGCTAGTTGCAGTGCGTGGGTTTCTCACTGCAGTGGGTTCTTTTGTGGCGGAGCATGGGCTCAGAGGCGTGTGGGCTTCAGTAGTTGTGATACACGGGCTTGGTTGCTCCAAGGCACGTGTGATCTTCCTGGACCAGGGATCGAACCCATGTCCCCTGCATTGGCAGGTGGATTCTTAACCAGTGTACTACCATGGAAGTCCAGGAGACATTTTTAAGGAACATCCAGTTGGCCAGTTGGACAAGCAAGAAGAGGAGGTAAGGTTAGTGGAGTGGGTTAAGGCCAGATTCTAGCGATCTTGGGATACAGGCTGAGGCATGTTTTTGTCAGGTGGCTCATGGGGTGCTACTGAGAGTTTTTATACAATCGAGTAGAGCCATTAGGTCTGACCCAGGCTGTGAAGACTGGTCTAAATTGTCACATATGTGTACGGAAAGGCAAGGGTCTCTCTGCGTCTTGGACACTGGATTTCAGGGACTCGAATGCTCCCAGGCCTCTCTCTTTCCCTCCATCCCTCCTTTCCTCCTCACCACTTCTCTCTCGTTGGATTCATCTTCCCAGACCTTCCTCACAAGGATGAGCTCCTCAGCGCAGCTCCTGTCACCTCCCTTCACTCATGTCTCAGCCCCCCTGCTCCGTGGGGTACTGAGCCTTGATCCCTCCTGTCCTAAGTTGAAATATCCAGAGAAGGCCTCTGATTGGCTTAGGCGATGCCACCAGCCCATCAACGGGGGCCAAAGGAATGGATGTGAGAGGAGAGGGTAGCTCCTGTTCATTGAGGCCGGGGCCACAGACCATGCCTGGCTGCCACCACCTCAGCTGCATATTCCAGAGGCAAGACAGAGCTTCTCTCTCCTGGTAAAATCTTGGAGAACCAACAGATTAGCCTTCCGTTGAACCAACCTCAGTGATGGGAAAGATGGGACACACCACGAACACCTGCAGGTGTGTCTGCAGGACGGTCCTCTCCCTGAGTGCAGAAGCCACGTCATCTCCCTGCCTCTGCAGCCTTTTCATGGGGCATGACACAGAGTAAGCACCTTACCTGGTGAGAACCCAGGTGTTAGCTTCCCCCAGCTCCACTGGGCTTCCTCCACCCAGGCTCTGAGTCAGAACCCGAGCCCTACACCAGGGTTCCACAGAGGTCTGATCACACCAAGAATATGTAGATGATGGACTCCACCGAGGAGTTGTGGGGTCACAGGGAAGAGGGGTCACGTGAACCAACCATGTTGCATCCCCCTAGATGTTCACAATGGGTGCTGCATCCTGAGGTCTTCATCTGGGAAACTTCCAAACACATACTTTCCCTCCACTTTCCACACCCTGCTCCTGGCCTTGTTGTCTGCTCCTCTTGGATTTCTGTTCAAACTTGCCATCCCTTTAGTATGGAGAGCATTTCATTTTCTCCATCCAATTGCACATCCAAACACATATGATGATACTAAACAAAACAGAGCCTCCTCTGTGGATAAGATCCTTCACCTTGGAAGGTACCTTAGAAAGACAGGTTTTGTTATTTGAGCCTGTCTCTGGTGGCTCAGATGGTAAAGAATCTGCCTGCAATGCAGGAGACCCAGGTTCAATCCCTGGGTTGGGAAGATTCCCCTGGAGAAGGGAATGGCTACCCATTCCAGTATTCTTGCCTGGAGAATCCCATTGACAGAGGAGTCTGGCGGGCTACAGTCCATGGGGTCACAAAGAGACGGACACAACTGAGCAACTAACACTTTCACTTTTTCACTTTCTGGGGGAAGGGCACAGTGTGTCTCATTCCAAAACATCATGGCATTTTATCTAAATAAATACAATTTTTTTCCTAAATAGATATATTTCCCATGTCAACGTAAGAAAATAAAGATGGATTTCCCAACTGGCTACTGAGACTTTAACAAATAGCACTCCCCGCATGGCAGACACTGTTCACAAATATTAACTCATTTAATTTATCAAAACATCCTATTTGTCAGTGACTGAAGCCCAGAGACATTAAGAAACTGGCCCCAGGTCACCCAGCTAGCAAATGTGAGAGCTGAGATTCAGACCCGGGCAGTCCAGCTCCAGAGTCTAATGTCATCTTCTCATCATCTAAAGGGGACTTCCCTGGTGGTCCAGTGGTTAAGAAACCACCTCACAATGCAAGGGACGAGGGTTTGATCCCTGGTTCAGGAAGATGCCACATGCCACAGGGCAACTAATCTCAAAACTACTGAGCCCATAAGCTCTAGAGCCCAAGTGCCAAAACTAGAGAGCCCACGTGTCACACTAAAAGATCTCGCATGATGCAGAGACCTTTCCATGTGCGGCAACTAAGACTTGACACAGCCAAATAAATACATAAATATAAAAAACAGAGAGAATTGACACCTAAACTGTTCCATCGGTGTCTCTTCTACACACAAGCTTGCTGTCTCTTCAGGTGGCTTTGCATTTTGAGGGATGTACAAATTAAGTCAGGAATCCAATTAGAGGTGCCTGTTAAACATATAAAATTGAGACAGCCCATTCCCTGGGCAGTGGCTCCTCATGGCCGTTCCCAGGGACTTAGAATTTGGGCACCAAGGCTTCCCTGGTGGGTCCAGTGGTAAAGAATCCACCTGCCAATGCAAGATTCATCCACATGCTGTGGGACAACTAAGCCTGTGTGCCATGACTACTGAGCCCACGCTCTGGAACCCGTGCTTTGTGACAAGAGAAGCCACCCAATTAGAAGCCCAAGCAACGCAAGGAAGAGTAGCCCCTACTTGCCGCAGCTAGAGGAAGCTTTTACACAGCAATGAAGACCCAGCCCAGCCGAAGCAAATAAAATAAAAAAAGAATTTGGATGCCTTAATGAAAATAGCCCAGGAAGACAGTAATGTTACAATGTGGAAGGCTCTGGTTTTGGAGTCAGCCAGCCTTGAGCGAGAATCTTTACTCTGCCAGTTTACTAGTCATGAGACTTTGGGCTAGCTTTGTAAGTTGTCCAGGACTCAGTTTTTACATCTGTAAAATGGGGGTGATAACAGCCCCCTGAGTACTTGGAAGGCTGCTGAGATAATGCAAATCAAGTGCCTGGCACACAGGGGCCTCGATGAGCCCCAGCTCCTGGGATAGTCCCTCCCCTGCAGCACTCAGTCTGTTTGCATGTTAACTGGTTTGTAAGCTCCTCGAGGGTGGAGGCTGGTTGTAATGAATCCCGTGTTTTTAGAGCCACTGCAGCCTGTCAGGCACCAGAGCAGGTTGAAAAAACAGTGAAGAACGTTCCTCTAGTTCTGTCCCATATCCTGCTGTAGAACTCTAGGCTACCTTAAAGTGCAGTTTGACCTCTGGTTCAGGAATATGCCATGTGCCGTGGGGCCACTAATAAAACTATTGAGCCCGTGAGCTCTGGAGCTGACGTGCCACAACTAGAGAGCTACCAGTTCCTTCACGACGTATAACCCAAGTCCCGGGATACGTGTGCTCAGAACCCAGACCACTCACTTTTTATGTCACTTCCTCTGTTTGCCTCTTTCCTTCATGCTGGGCTCTTGGAAGCAAATGGCTGAGTCAAGGCCATCCAGCACATCACAACTCTTGATTGAAACTGACAATTTGCCTCCACAAAAACTTTACAGATGAACCCACACAACAGTATCTGGGGAGGTCCATTTCACACATCACCAGCACCAAATCTTTCCCATTGTTTACCTTTCTGCTTGTGTGAAAGATGAAATGCTGCATTTTGCTGATAGTTTGCTTCCTTCACGGAATCTGGGCATCGTTTCCTGTGGTTGCTAGCCATGCATTTTTCTCTAAGACACACTTTTGAGCAGTGAGGGTCCTTGCAGCTTGGAGGACCACCTTGGGACATCTTTTTCAGGTTTCAAATCCCTGTGCTCCCAGTGCCAACCACAGGGCACAGGACAAGGCTGGCATTCATTTGTGTCTCTTGAAGGGCATTGAATCTCTTTGCGGTTAGCACGGGTCTAACTAAGCTTTTCCCTGGGGTTGGAAACCTTCCAGCTCTAGAAATCATACAAAACAAATGGCTAAATGTGAGTGGAATAAATATTTGAACATCTCAGAGCCACAGTGGCTTGGATTGTCAAGCAGAGTGTCCTGCTGAGGGGCCAGTATCTAGACTGACAGGCTGTGGAGCCCTTTGTGGGCTGGACCCGCTGTGCTGTTTGGCAAGTCTGCCCCTAAGGACTCATTTGCTGTAGAGCAAATAGTCCGCCGTTACTGGGGGATGTGCTGCCTTGTAGGGTGTGTGTTGGAGGCAGCCTGCTGTGTGAGTCAGAGGCGTCTTAGCTGCAAAGAATCCAGAGGGACCAACAGAAATCTACACTGACCACCAACCAGTCTGCACCAACCACACCCTCCATGATTGCCAGGCTGCCGTAACATTCCCCAGGAGTCCTTTATCCTGGCCCCCGCCTTCCCTCCCAGCCCCACCTACTGTTGTTTCCATTCCTGCATCTTGAGCATGATCCACCCCCCAACCCATCCTTCCTCAGCTTTAAGCGTGTGGAACCAGAGAGCTCTGCATTCAAGGAGTAGCTTCACTGCCACATGCCAAGTGCGGAGCATGGTCCCAGGCACATCAGGAGAACTCAATCAATAGTTCAAAAACAAAGGACTTCTTGCTGCTCAAAGTATGGTCCCGGGACCATAGGCATAGGCATCCCTGGGGTTCTTGTTAGAAATGCAGAGTCTCAGGCCCTCTCCAGACCTCCTGCAGTGGGATGTGCATTGTAACAAGATCCCCTAGTAATTCAGAGTAGTCACCTTTGAGTCTGAGACGCACTGGCCTCATTGACAGACTTGTTCTGAAAATCAGTGACATCAGGTGCATACGTGCCTGGCAAAGAGCTTAGTTCATTACGGATGCTGAAATAATATGAATCATTTCCTACATGTCCCTTTCGTCCTAGAATGTAAACCCTCTCAAGCCTGGAGCCTGTTTCATTTCTCTTAAGATCTCCAGGTAAGTTTAGCACCTGTTTTTTTTTTTTTTAATTTTTATTTTATGGCTTGTGAGATCTTAGTTCCCTGATTAGGGATTGAACCCATGACCCCTGCATTGGCAGCACAGAGTCTTAACCACTGGACTCTCAGGGAAGTCCCTCAGTTAAGTTGTTAAATGCTGAAGATGTACCATAGCTTAGTAAAGTGACCTTTCAAACTGCAGTTTGCCACTTACTAGTGGTTGGGAGTGAGAAATAATTTAGTGGGCTATAACCTTTCACCTTTCTAGGTGGCTCAACAGTATATAATCTGTTTGTCATTGCAGGAGATGTGAGTCAGGAAGATTCCCTGGAGAAGAAAATGGCAATTGACTCCAGTATTCTTGCATGGGAAATCCTAAAGACAGAGGAGCCTGGTTTGCTACAGTTAGTTCAAGGGGTCACAAAAGAGTCGGACATGACTGAGTGACTAAACAACAGCAGTGAAGGTAGATAAGATGTAGGTGGGTGGATGGGGTTGCACAGGAGCTTTCTGAAAGCCCATGGGGCTGTGAGCAAAGACCTGCAGTGTGGGGCTCAAAGGGCTTCCCAGGTGGCGCTAGTGGTGAAGAACCCGCCTGCCAATGCTAGAGACACGAGACATGGGCTTGATACCTGGATCGGGAAGACCCCCTGGAGAAGGAAATGGCAACCCGTTTCAGTGTTCTTACCCGGAGAATCCCAGGGACAGAGGAGCCTGGCAGGCTACAGTCCATGGGGTTGCAGAGAGTCGGGCATGACTGAGCATGTTCACGGGGCTCAGAGGGAGATGCTTCCTCGGCTCCCTGGAATCGATGGTAGTAAGTATCACAACCAGCAGGGATATCCCTTTCTTTGGGGCTGGAATTAACCTGCCCAGTTGACAGGAGGCTCTCTGGGCAGGGATATTTTTATTTGGTGAGAAGGTTCTGTTGGGACCAGGGTAAAAATGGCCCTCCATCTGCCCAGCGGGATTATTAGCATCCGCGTGTAGGAAGCAGGGTTGGGAAACCCAGCCTGGATGCCTAGCAACTAGTTCTTTTTTCTCTGTGCAAATCCTCTGGATTCGGGCTCTAATTCAAGTCAGACACCATGGGAGGGAAAGGTGCTTTCCCAAGAACAAGCAGGTACCAATCATGTACTTCTAAAATTGTGGCAAAATATATATAGCATACTATGTAACATTAACGGTGTTTAAGGGTGCAGTTCAGTGGTTATCAATTAGCAATGCTGTGCCACCGTCACCACTATCCATTTCCAGATCTTAGTCGTCATCCCAAACAGAAATCCTGCACCCATTAAACATGAACTCCCCATCCCCCACCCCACCTGACCCCCAGTCTGTGATGCCATCTAATCCACTTTATGCCCCGCTATGAATCTGCCTGTTCTAGATACCTCATAGAAGAAGAATCATATAATACTTGTCCTTCTATGTCATAATTTCACTTAGCATAATGTTCTTCAAAAATTTTAAAGTCTGTACTTTTTTTTTCAGTCCAGTTCAGTTCAGTCGCTCCGTCGTGTCTGACTCTTTGCAACTCCATGAATCACAGCATGCCAGGCCTCCCTGTCCATCACCAACCCCTGGAGTTCACTCAAACTCATGTCCATCGAGTCAGTGATGCCGTCCAGCCATCTCATTCTCTGTTGTCCCCTTCTCCTCCCACCCCCAATCCCTCCCAGCATCAGAGTCTTTTCCAGTGAGTCAACTCATCACATGAGGTGGCCAAAGTATTGGAGTTTCAGCTTTAGCATCAGTCCTTCCAATGAACACCCAGGACTGATCTCCTTTAGAATGGACTGGTTGGATCTCCTTGCAGTATAAGGGACTCTCAAGACTCTTCTCTAGCACCACAGTTCAAAAGCATCAATTCTTCAGTGATCAGCTTTCTTCACAGTCCAACTCTCTCATCCATACATGACCACGGGAAAAAACCATAGCCTTGACTAGATGGACCTTTGTTGGCAAAGTAATGTCTCTGCTTTTTAATATGCTATCTAGGTTGGTCATAACTTTCCTTCCAAGGACTAAGCGTCTTTTAATTTCATGGCTGCAATCAGCATCCACAGTGATTTTGGAGGTCTGACACTGTTTCTACTGTTTCCCCATCTATTTCCCATGAAGTGATGGGACCAGATGCCATGATCTTCGTTTTCTGAATGTTGAGCTTCAAGTCAACTTTTCCACTCTCCTCTTTCACTTTCATCAAGAGGCTTTTGAGTTCCTCTTCACTTTCTGCCATAAGGGTGGTGTCATCTGCATATCTGAGGTTATTGATATTTCTCCTGGAAATCTTGATTCCAGCTTGTGCTTCTTCCAGCCCAGCTTTCCTCATGATGTACTCTGCATATAAGTTAAACAAACAGGGTGACAATATACAACCTTGATGTTCTCCTTTTCCTATTTGGAACCAGTCTGTTGTTCCATGTCCAGTTCTAACTGTTGCTTCCTGACCTGCATACAGGTTTCTCAAGAGGCAGGTCAGGTGGTCTGGTATTCCCATCTCTTTCAGAATGTTCCACAGTTTATTGTGATCCACACAGTCAAAGGCTTTGGCATAGTCAATGAAGCAGAAATAGATGTTTTTCTGGAACTCTCTTGCTTTCTCCATGATCCAGTGGATGTTGGCAATTTGATCTCTCATGCCTCTGCCTTTTCTGAAACCAGCTTGAACATCTGGAAGTTCACGGTTCACGTACTGCTGAAGGCTGGCTTGGAGAATTTTGAGCATGACTTTACTAGTGTGTGAGATGAGTGCAATTGTGCGGTAGTTTGAGCATTCTTTGGCATTCCCTTTCTTTGGGATTGGAATGAAGACTGACTTTTTTCAGTCCTGTGGCCACTGCTGAGTTTTCCAAATTTGCTGGCATATTGAGTGCAGCACTTTCACAGCATCATCTTTCAGGATTTGAAATAGCTCAACTGGAATTCCATCACCTCCACTAGCATTGTTCGTAGTGATGCTTTTTAAGGCCACTTGACTTCACATTCCAAGATGTCTGGCTCTAGGTGAGTGATCACACCATCGTGATTTTCTTGGTCCTGAAGATCTTTTTTGTACAGTTCTTCTGTGTATTCTTGCCACCTCTTCTTAATATCTTCTGCTTCTGTTAGGTCCATACCATTTCTGTCCTTTATCGAGCCCATCTTTACATGAAATGTTCCCTTGATATCTCTAATTTTCTTGAAGAGATCTCTTGTCTTTCCTATTCTGTTGTTTTCCTCTATTTCTTTGCATTGATCGCTGAGGAAGGCTTTCTTACCTCTCCTTGCTATTCTTTGGAACTCTGCATTCAGATGCTTATATCTTTCCTTTTCTCCTTTGCTTTTCACTTCTCTTCTTTTCACAGCTATAATTAATTTTATTCTACAACTTTAAACACTAATAAAATGAATCCCACATCTCAGTCAAGCTCAGGAATATTTTTTGATTTTCTGGTTAACTATTCTCTATTGTTCTTTTTTTCCAAAGACTTCTTTTTTTTTTTTTTTTAGAAGTTTTAGGTGAAGAAGAACTAAAGAGCCTCTTGATGAAAGTGAAAGCGAAGAGTGAAAAAGTTGGCTTAAAACTCAACATTCACAAAACGAAGATCATGGCATCCAGTCCGATCACTCCATGGCAAATAGATGGGAAAACAATGGAAACAGTGACAGACTTTATTTTCTTGGCTCTGAAATCACTGCAGATGGTGACTGCAGCCATGCAATTAAAAGATGCTTGCTCCTTGGAAGGAAAGCTATAACCAACCTAGACAGCATATTAAAAGCAGAGACATTACTTTGCTGACCAAGGTCCATCTAGTCAAGGCTATGGTTTTTCCAGTAGTCATGTATGGATGTGAGAGTTGAACCATAAAGAAAGCTAGGCTCTGAAGAATTGATGCTTTTGAACTGTGGTGTTGGAGAAGACTCTTGAGAGTCCCTTGGACTGCAAGGAGATCAAATCAGTCCTGAATATTCATTGGAAGGACTGATGCTAACACTAAAACTCCAATACTTTGGCCACCTGATGTGAAGAACTGACTCATTGGAAAAGACCCTGATGCTGGGAAAGATTGAAAGCAGGAGGAAAAGGGGACAACAGAGAGGATGAGATGGTTGGATGGCATCAGTGACTCGATGGACATGAGTTTGAGCAAGCTTCAGGAGTTGGTGATGGACAGGGAAGCCTGGTGTGCGCAGTCCATGGGGTCTCAGAGAGTCAGACACGACTGAGTGACTGAACTGAACTGAACTAAACTGTGGGCTATTTAGTAATGGCACATGGGCTCCAGAGCTCTCTGGCTCAGTAGTTTTGAGATTAGTTGCCTCATGGCATGTAGCATTTTCCCAAATCAGGGATGTAACCTTCCTGCCCTGCACTGTAAGGTGGATTCTTAGCCACTGGACCACCAGGGAAGTCCTGGCTCATTTATTTTCAGTGCTGAACTACATTCCATTGTCGTGAAGGACCATGGTTGATTTTTCTATTCACCTATTGCAGGTCATCTTGGTTGTCTCCAAATTTGGACAATTATAAATAAAGTTGCTATAAACATACATGTGCAGGTTTCTGTGTGGACATAAATTTTCAGCTCTGTTGGGCAAATACCAAGGAGTGCAATTGCTGAATTAGCCGGTAAGAGTAAGTTTAGTTTTGTAAGAATCTGCCAAACCACTTTCCAAAGTGTCTGCAATGTTTTGCATTCCCACCAGCAGGGAATGAGAGTTCCTGTTGCTCCACACCCTCACTAGCAGTTAATGTTTTCAGGACTCTGGATTTTGGTCATTCTATTAAGTATGGCAAGAGTGAACATCGGCTTAGGAAACAGTGAACTAAAAAGGACTGGAACAGACGAATTTAATTCAGATGACCATTATATCTACTACTGTGGGCAAGAATCCTTTAGAAAAAATGGAATAGCCCTCATAGTCAACAAAAGAATCTGAGATGCAGTACTTGGATGCAATCTCAAAAATGACAGAATGGTCTGTGTTCGTTTCCAAGGCAACTCACTCTGTATCACAGTAATCCAACTCTATGCCCCAACCACTAATGCTGAAGAAGCTGAAGTGCTATGGTTCCATAAAGACCTACAAGATCTTCTAGAACTAACATTAACAAAAGATGTCCTTTTCCTCATAGGGGATTGGAATGCAAAAGTAGGAAGTCAAGAGATACTTGGAGTAATAGGCAAGTTTGGCCTTGGTGTACAAAATAAAGTAGGGCAAAGGCTAACAGAGTTCTGCCAAGAGAACACACTGGTTACAGCAAACACCCTCTTCCAACAACACAAGAGACAACTCTATACATGGACATCACCAGATGGTCAATACTGAAATCAGATTGATTATATTTTTTACAGTCAAAGAGAAGCTCTAGACAGTCAGCAAAAATAAGACCAGGAGCTGACAGCAGCTCAGATCATGAACTCCTTATTGCAAAATTCAGACTTAAATTGAAGAAAGTAGGGAAAAACACTAGGCCATTCAGATATTTCCTAAATCAAATCCCATATGATTACACAATGGAAGTAACAAATAGATTCAGGGGATTAGATGTGATAGAGCGCCTGAAGAACTATGAACAGAGGTTTGTGACACTGTACAGGAGGCGGTGATCAAAGCCACCCTCAAGGAAAAGAAATGCAAAAAGGCAAAATGGCTGTCTGAGGAGGCCTTACAAGTATCTGAGAAAAGAAGACAGGCAAAAGGCAAAGGAGAAAAGGAAAGATATACCCATCTGAATGCAGAGTGCCAAAAAATAGCAAGGAGAGATAAGAAAGACTTCCTAAGAACAATGCAAAGAAATAAAGGAAAACAATAGAATGGGAAAGACTAGAGATCTCTTATGGAGAAGGAAATGGCAACCCACTCCAGTATTCTTGCCTGGAGAATTCCAGGGACGGCAGCGCCTGGTGAGCTGCCATCTATGGGGTCGCACAGAGTTGGACACGACTAAAGCGACTTAGCAGCAGCAGAGATCTCTTAAAAAAATTAGAGACACCAAGGGAACATTTCATGCAAAGAAGGGCTCAATAAAGGACAGAAATGGTAGGGACCTAACAGAAGCAGAAGATATTAAGAAGAGGTGGCAAGAATACACAGAAGAACTAGAAAAAAAAGATCTTGATCCAGATAACCACGATGGTGTAGTCACTCACCTAGAGCCAGACATCCTGGAATGCAAAGTCAAGTGGGCCTTAGGAAGCATCACTATGAACAAAGCTAGTGGAGGTGATGGAATTCCAGCTGAGCTATTTCAAATCCTAAAAGATGATGCTGTGAAAGTGCTGCACTCAATATGCCAGCAAATTTGGAAAACTCATGGCATCTGGTCCCATCACTTCATGGCAAATAGATGGGGAAACAGTGGAAATAGTGACAGACTTTATTTTCTGGGGCTCCAAAATCACTGAAGATGGTGACTGCAGCCACAAAATTAAAAGATGCTTCCTCCTTTGAAGAACCACTATGACAAACCTAGATAGTGCATTAAAAAGCAGAGACATTACTTTTCTGACAAAGGTCCGTCTAGTCAAAGCTATGGTTTTTCTAGTAGTCATGTATGGATGTGAGAGTTGGACTATAAAGAAAGCTGAGCGCCAAAGAATTGATGCTTTTGAGCTGTGGTGTTGGAGAAGACTCTTGAGGGTCTCTTGGACTGCAAGGAGATCAAACCAGTCAATCCCAAAGGAAATCAGTCCTGAATATTCATTGGAAAGACTGATGCTGAAGCTGAAACTCCAATACTTTGGCCACCTGATGTGAAGTGCTGACTCATTGGAAAAGACCCTGATGCTGGGAAAGATTGAGGGCAGGAGGAGAAGGGGATGACAGAGGATGAGATGGTTGGATGACATCACCAACTGGATGGACATGAGTTTGAGCAAGCTCCAGGAGATGGTGAAGAACAGGAAAACCTGGTGTGCTGCAGTCCATGGGGTCACAAAGAGTTGGACATGACTGAGTGATTGAACAACAACAAATTAAGTAGGTAGTGATATCTCATTATTGTTTTAATTTGTATTTCCCTCATAACACATGATGAGGATTAGCATAATGTTTTCCAGGTTCATTTATGTTGTAACATATATCACTACTTCATTCCTCTTTGTGGTTGAATAAAATTCTCAATTATTTTTAGTAGAAGTGAAGGAAGTAGGACCTGGGTTTTTCAAAGGGCTTCAGCAGTTGCACTGGGAAAAGTAAATGTCAGTCAGTTCAGTCGCTCAGTCGTGTCTGACTTTTTGCAACCGCATGGACTGCAGCACATCAGGCCTCCCTGTCCATCACCAACTCCCGCTCAAACTCATGTCCATTGAGTCAGTGATGCCATCCAACCATCTCATCCTCTGTCATCCCCTTCTCCTGCCTTCAATCTTTCCCAGCATCAGGGTCTTTTCCAGTGAGTTGGCTCTTCACATCAGGTGGCCAAAGTATTGAAGTTTCAGCTTCAGCATCAGTCTTTCCAATGAATATTCAGGACTGATTTCCTTTAGGATTGACAGGTTTGATCTCCTTGCAGTCCAAGAGACCCTCAAGAGGCTTCTCCAATACCACAGCTCAAAAGCATCAATTCTTTGGCACTCAGCTTTCTTTATAGTACAACTCTCACATCCATACATGACTACTGGAAAAGCCATAGTTTGACTAGATGGACCTTTGTTGGCAAAGTAATATCTGCTTTTTAATATGCTATTTAGGTTGGTCATAGCTTTTCTTCCAAGGAGCAAGTGTCTTTTAATTTCGTGGCTGCAGTCACCATCTGCAGTGATTTTTGGAGCCCCAGAAAATAAAATCTGTCACTGTTTCCATTGTTTCCCCATCTATTTGCCATGGAGTGATGGGAACAGATGCCATGATCTTTGTTTTCTGAAGGTTGAGTTTTAAGCCAACTTTTTCACTCTCCTCTTTTACCTTCTTCAAGAAGCTCTTTGGTTTCTCTTTGCTTTCTGCCATAAGGGTGGTGCCATCTGCTTATCTGAGGTTACTGCTATTTCTCCTAGCAATCTTGATTCCAGATTGTGCTTCATCCACCCCGGCATTTTGCATGATGTACTCTGCACAAAAGTTAAATAAGCAGGGTGACAATATACAGCCTTGACAAATTCCTTTCCAAAGTTGGAACCAGTTGATTGTTCCATGTCTGGTTCTAACTATTGCTTCTTGAGCTGCATACAGATTTCTCAGGAGGCAGGTAAGATGGTCTGGTATTCCCATTCTTTATGGATTTTCCACAGTTTATTGTGATCTACACAGTCAAAGGCTTTAGCGTAGTCAATGAAGAAGTAGATGTTTTTCTGGAATTCCCTTGCTTTTTCTATGATGCAACGGAGGTTGATAATTTGATCTCTGGTTCCTCTGCCTTTTTAAAATCCATCTTGAACATCTATAAGTTCTTGGTTCAGGTACTGTTGAAGCTTAGCTTGGAGAATAAGTAAAAGTCACGTGTGTCTAATTTCCAGGGTGGTGCCATCACCTCCACGGTACAAAGCTGTTTGTTGGCTCTAATATGCTTCTGGCTAAATTAGCTCTGCTGGGAGGAAGTGATTTGGTTTTTTCCGCTTTCACTGGGCCAGTAATTTGGGGCTGACAAATTATGGTGGATTTGCACTGTGTCAAGTTATCTGCAATGAGATAATCTTTCTCAGAACTCCTTTTCCAGTGGAGACCCTGGTTGGCTGAGCATGGAGACACTTGCGGAAGATGCGACAGGATGTGGGGTGTCTTCTCCCTATGCAGTGGGGATGGGGTGGGGTGTGGGGGTGTGGGTTGGAGTCTGCACAGCTATCACTCATTGCTGTTTCCGTTTTCAAATGTCCTCCTCCTAGCTCACGTGTGTTAAACTGTGTGATGAAGAGTGCCGGCCGCTCCTGCAGGGCCGCGCCCGCCCACCTGCCCCCTGGAGAGACCTCCGTGATCCCGCCTGTCCTCCGGGCTCCAGCCTCGCAGGTTCCTGGTCCTTGCCCTCCTCCCCTTCACATCCACGGTCCTTTCCTGCCTGCTCGCCCTGTGGAAACAGGTTCCAGCACAAGACACACAAACAGCAGCCTCCCGTAGCTGGACTGTGTGCCCAGCTCTCAGATCCCTGTGTTAATCCCTTAGGATACATATCTCTGGTGGCTTTACTTCTCTAAAGCCCTGACTGGTGTGCAGATTCCCAGACCTCAGTTAACTCATTTAGTATTTACGCTCAAGTCCGGATGTAGGCAGGATGTAGGCAGGATGTAGGCAGGGGAAGTATCATTATCTCCTTATTGTTGGAGAATAGATAGAAGCTTGAGCAATAGGTAAAATATACAGAACTAGTTAAGCGGTGGAACCTGGTGAGGACTCCCAGCCCAGGCTCCATCTGCTATGTTCTGGGGCTTTCTCTCACCTAGACAGGCCCACAGTCCCAAAGGCGAGACTATGGAAATCCAGTCCATCTGCTTCTTTCTGTGCTTCTGTGTTGTGCTCTGCAATGGCCAGATGGGCTTCTGTATGGGAGAACAAGAGAGACCCTTGTTCAGCGATGGTGAGCAGCCCTGCTGGCCAGTGGGGGCTCTGGAGGACCTCTGAAGGGCCTGACATGACTCCCTGCGGCCCTCTCCTTTGAACAGGGTGGACATTTAACCCCTTTGCCTGATTTTTCGCTGACTTCCTTCCTGTTTCTACTTCTCAAAGATGAGCTGCTTCACCGACACGGATAACAAGGCATCCACTTCTAGTGGCCACAGTCATGTTCACTGAAAGGTGTGATCAGGGTTCTTTCTCTAGAGCAACAGAACCTCAGGATGGGAGTGAAATGAATGAATGAATGGGGTTTTTTCCTGTTGTTTTTAAAGAACTGGCTTATCTGACTGGAGGCTGGCAAGCCCCAAACCTGCAGTTAGGGCTGGCAGACTGGAGGCACTGGGAAAAGCAGCTGATGTTGCAGCTCAAGTCCAAAGGCAGCCCGTTCTCTTCTTTGGAGGAAATCGCCAACTGATTGAATGAGGCCCACCTACATAGTAGAGGTATGTTATTCAGGCTTCTTTAGAGAAACAGAACCAATTTGCATGTATGTGTGTAGGCACGTATGTTCCTATCTCTCTCTCTCCCTATCCATTTATTATAAGGAACTGGCTCACATGATTACGGAGGCCCCAAGATTTGGAGGGTGAGTTGCAAGCTGCAGATCCAGGAAGAGCTGATGTTTCCATCTGAGTCCAAAGGCAGATAAAAAACCAATGTCCCAGCTCAAAGACAGTCAGATAGGAAGAATTCTCTCTTACTTGGGGGAGGACTTGTCTTTTTGTTCTATTCAGGCCCTCAAGGAGTTGACTGAGGCCCTCCCACATGAGGGAGGGCCACCTGCTTTACTCAGTCTATTGAGTCAAACGTTAATCTTATCCAGAGACACCCAGACTAATGTTTGACCAAATGTCTGGGTATCAGATTGACACATAAAGTTAACCATCATGGACAGTGATGTGAATATGCCTTCTCTCTAGTCCATGCGGGATTGGTAAACAGAGCCAGGCTTCTCTTAGGGCCCAGCCATCACTCCTTCTTGGTAGCTCAGATGGTAAAGAGTCTGCCTGCAATGCAGGAGACCTGGGTTTGAGCCCTGGGTAGGGAGTATCCCCTGGAGAAGGGAATCGCTACCCACTCCAGTATTCTTGCTTGGAGAATTCCACGGACAGAGGAGCCTGGCAGGCTACAGTCTATGGGGTTACAAAGAGTCAGACATGACTGAGCAAGTTACATTAACACGCATCACTCTTTATGCATGCTCACCTCACGTGGCAATTTAAAATATGGTCCCAAGATTGTTTGGCACTTCTCTCACCAGGAGATGGGGTGTATGCCATCTTCCTTTGACTCTAAGTTTTGTGACTATCTGATTCAAAGAATGTGACAGAAACAGTGTCAGTTTCCAGGTCTAAGCCTCAAGAAACCTGAAGCTTCTATTTCCTGTCTTTTAGGAGGTTTGTTCTTGGAATCCAGCCACCATGCTGTGAGAAAGTCCAAACGGCCAGTGGAGACCCTCCCACCGAGTGGAACTGACAGTCTTAGTACTGGCTGTGAGCCCAGCTGAGAGCCAGTACCAGCTTTCCAGCCACGTGAGTGAGCCGCTTTAAAGATCCTCCAGCCCCCAATCAAGCCACTCCTGCTGATGCCTCACAGGGCAGGAACAAACTACGCCCACCTAGAAAATAAATGATCGTTGTTTTTTAAATATTAAGTTTCACAGTGTTTTGTTATGCAGCAGTAATAACAGGAATGCCTAGGAAGCCGGCTTTGGACCTCAGGAGAGAAGGAAGGCTCCCAGCCCAGTTCCATTAGAGCTCTGCCAGGGGTTATTGGTCCACCTCATAATCAAGGGGTACTTTGACTTCTGTTCTGCTCTTGTTCGTTCTGTATTCAGCTCCCTTAGGAGCTGCGTGTGTATGGGATAACTAGAAAACTGGCGGAGCAGATGCAGGGCATAGATGCTCCTCAGGCCCCACTGCATCCCCTAGGAGCCTTTCCACCTGTTCAGTATACCCATTATCCAGCCTCTGCAGGTGTTGCTGCCAATGTAGGTCAGTCTCTCAGTCGTGTCCGACTCTTTGCGACTCCATGGACTGCAGCACTCCAGGCTTCCCTGTCCTTCACCATCTCCCGGAGTTTGCTCAAACTCGTGTCCATCGAGTCGGTGATGCCATCCAACCATCTCATCCTCTGTCGTCCCCTTCGCCTGCCTTCAATTTTCCCAGCATCAGGGCCTTTTCCAATAAGTTGGCTCTTCGTATCAGGTGACCAAAATATTAGGGCTTCAGCTTCGGTGTTGGTCCTTCCAATGACTATTCATGGTTGGTTTCCTTTAGGATTGACTGGTTTGATGTCCTTGCAGTCAAAGGGACTTTAGCTGCTAATGGCTTTTGCTATTATATTTTTGCTGTTAATGGCTCACATGGAAAACCTTCTCCAAAAATTGCCGTGGGTAACTGGAGCTGCCTTAGCTCCATGGAGGTGCCTGGGAGTTAGGCTCTCACTCACTAAGGGCTATAGCCAATGGCTGGCTGGTGTGGGTTTATGGAGGCCCAGTTCCTTACCTCAAAGAAGCTTCTGTCTGGAGCTATCCATGGGGTCAGGCTGGGGCCAGGCTTGGTTAATTTCTCCCCAACTCTATCCTGTTTCTCTTCCTCCCATACAAGTCTTCCTGAGAGCACTCTGTCCATAAATCACTCTCACAAACATCCTTGTTTTAGGCCCTGCTTTTAGGAATGTGACCTAAGAAAGCACAAATTCTTGGATGCTCAGAAATCGGTACCTCCTTGGTTCTGGTCTGAGGTCTTGAGTAGGTGGTAGATGATAATGACTCTTACCCATCCCTCTGTGAACAGGTGTTGATGTTTCTCAAGTGCCAAAGTCTGACATATTTATGTCAACAGGTCTATATCTATGTCATAAATCCCCCAAACCTTCGTGTCCCTTAGATGTTCCTATACTAATAGGATACTGGGGGGAAAGTGAGAAAAGTAGGGAGGGTGATGCACCATACGGTGACTTCATTCTCCTGCCACTCATCTCAGAAAGGTATCTAGGAGCAAGACTGGGGGTGGCTGGGGGAGTGGAAGCTGGAAGCAGGAGAAATATCCTGGGTTTTCATGAACATCCCAGTGGGATAAAATTTCAATGTTGGAAGCAAATTGTGAGATCTGTGCGTGGGCAGTGTCTCCGTGATATTTTGACATGTTTAAGCTTCTGACTCACGTACAATTAAAAAAAAAATACCACCTGGCTTAGAGCTGGGGTGTTGGAGGGTGATGGCTAAGGGGTTTCATTTTGAGGGTAAAAATATTCTGAAAGTGATTATGGTGATAGTTGCACAAATCTGTGACTGCTCTAAAAGCCATTGAATTACACACTTTAAACGCATGGTCTGATGTGTTCTATCTGCTGAATGTTTGTTGCTGTTGTTTAGTGACTAAGTTGTGTCCAACTCTTTTGTGACCCCATGAACTGTAGCCCACCAGGCTCTTCTGTCCATGGGATTTCCCAGGCAAGAATACTGGAGTGGGTTGCTAATTCATTTTCCAGGGAATCTTCCCCACCCAAGGATTGAACCCATGACTTCTGCATTGGCAGGCAGATTCATTATCACTGAGCCACCAGGGAAGTCCAAATGTTTGTGTGCCGTCCTCAGAATCATATGTTGAAGCCTAATCCACCAATATCTCAATCTAATGGTATTTGGAGGTAGAGTTTTCAGCAGGTGATTAGGTTATGAGGATGAAGCCCTCATGAATGGGATTAGCATCCTTATAAAAGAGACCACAGAGAGGTTCCTCGCCTTCTCTACCACTTGAGGGCACATCGAGAAAAGTCAGTCATCCAGCTAGGATGTGGGCCCTCCCCAGACACTAAATCTGCCAGTGCCTTGATCTTTACAGCCTCCAGAACACTGGGAAATAAATTTCTTTTGTTTATAAGCCACCCAGTCTACCGTGTTCTGTCACAGTAGCCTGAATTAAGACAATGTATCAATGATATCCCAAATACACATACATCTTTCAAAAAAAGAAACCCACCCGGATTTATTTCTGGCACACTCCAGTGGTGCTGGCAGCACTGGCGTGGAGGGTGGGCCACTAAATGCATGCAGCCTGTGGCTGGGAATAAAGTGGGGAGTGTGAACTGTCCCCTATCTACTGGAGAGCAGCTACTAAGTCTAGGACAGTCTCTATAATAATCAATATACCTAACCAACAATGATGAAATGCCACCCAATCCCTGGGCTTCCCAGGTGGCTCAGAGGTAAAGAACCTGCCTGCTAATGCAGGAGCTACAGGAGACATGGGTTCGATCCCTGGATTGGAAAGATCCCCTGTAGAAGGAAATGGCAACCTACTCCAGTATTCTTGCCTGGAGAATCCCATGACGAGAGGAACCTGGCGGGCTACAATCCACAGGGTCTCAAAGAGTCGAATATGACTGAATGACCGAGCACATACCCAACCCCCAAACTCCAAAGCCATATTGCTATCATTTGGGGCTTTGCCCCTATCTGTCCCCTCCCCTGCAACCCTCCCCTACTCCCCGTTCTTCCAGGCTGACATATATCAACCTTCAAAGTGGCTCAGCATGCCAGCCTTTCCCCCAGTCTGTCCTATTTTCAGCAGGTCTGATTGTCTCTGTCTGCTCAGAGTAAGAAGTCACCTCGTGTCATGATTAGCTTTCAGATCTTCAGTTCTGACAACTCTCTAGAAGGAAGCATTGTTGATCATTTCAGATCACTGAGTGTGTATTACTTAAGGATCTTTGTTTTTTAAGTATTAAGAACAAATACCCAAAAGCTTGAAATAAAGTATAAAGATGATTATATAACATTTCAGAATCAAATTAAAACAGTCTGATTAAAGGTTATCTGACTCTCTAGGAGGTTTCCCAGGTGACTCAACCCAGATAACTCAGTTGGTAGAGAATGAGACTCTTAATCTCAGGGTCATGGGTTTGAGCCCCACATTGGGCACATGTTTTAGGGCTTCCCAGGTGGCTCAGTAGTAAAGATGCAGGAGAACCAGGTTCGATCCCTGGGTTGGGAAGATCCCCTGAAATAGGAAATGGCAACCCACTCCAATATTCTTGCCTGGAGAACTCCATGGACAGGGGAGTCTGGTAGGTTCCAGTCTACCGGGTTGCAGAGAGTTGGACATGACCAATGTGACTGAATATGCTGGTTGCACACAACTCTCCAGGGGATGTTGCTTTGTTTGACTTTGCTATTGATTAGGTTCATATTTGATAAAGTTAGATGTTAATGTGTATAAAATTGATTAAGGTGCAAATAATTTTTGTCCTGTGAAGGTGCAAATGGCTTTTGTCCCACAGAGAACATAATCCCCAAGTATTGACATGTTATTATCCTGTCGGTAAGCTTTTCCTGTAAAGGCTCAGAGAATAAACATTCTAGGCTTTGTGGGCTATATAGTCTCTGTCCCAACTACTGAACTCTTCCATGAACAAGCTTGTCTGAGTCCCAATAAAACTATATTTACAGACATTGAAATTTAAATTTCATGTCATTTTCACATGTTATGAAATATTGTTCTTTATTTTTCTAACTGTTGGAAAATGTAAAAAAATAAGTTCTTAGCTTGTGGGCATACGAAAAAAGGTGGTTGGTCTGATTTGATCAGCAGGTTATAGTTTGTTGATTCTTGGTCTAAAGATTTTATTGCCATGTAGGTCATTAACTAGTTTCATATTTAACTTGGACCCTGATTCAGCATTCTCTTTTTGCACTAAATGTGTGTGTGGATGTCGGTGTATATATGGTGGGGGGTGTGTGTGTGTTAGTTTCTTTTATCCTCTTGGAACTCATTGTGACATCCTGCTGATCCCTTCATTAATGAGTTAAATACGTTTGACAGATGCTCACCATACATTTCCAATTCACTTGGAATGTGGAGGAGTTTGAGTATCTCTTTTATTGCCTTGGCTCTCGTCCCAAGTGATTTATCAAGATGTTGTCCTAAATAGACAGGTCTGTTCCTAAGAGAAATTCTCATGCCTACAGTTTTCCCCACTCTATCATTATGAGGCACTTTTTGCAACAACATCCTCCTTCACGAGGCCCATGGCTGGGCTGGCAGTGGGCGGGCCTGCATGGATGAAAGATAATGAGTTAATGACACTGGTGGTGTTGCACAGCGGGGCTTGGGTACCAGCAAACGTCAAGTTGCCAGGGCCCACGTGGAGGAGAGCAGCACACCCGGAGCCTCCGAGGACTCCTGCAGGGTTTCTTACCATCTCTCTCCTGCATCCATGATTTCAGTGCAGCTGGAGACTCGCCCCTGCGGATATATGCTATCATTAATATGGACCAGTGCTCCCTAGAAGATTTGGCTCTGACAGGACAATGTTACTGTTGGAGTCTTTCTATTGTAAGAGGAATAGCAATGACTCCAGTGGGTGTAGGGGAAAGTATAGGTTCCTGCAGAGGGAAAGTTCACCGAGTGCCTGGTTGTTGTTTGGTTCCCTGGGGGCAGGTGTTAATTAAATAGTCCCTGGGCTGTGGGAGCTGGGCATTTCCCAGGGAGGAGGAGGTGAAAAAAAGGCACCCCTTCCCTTAGTTTAAGATGCCCAAGAGCACGGTGAAAAAATGCTCCGCCTCAGTGGTTGTCAAAGAACTATTGATTGAAACCAGTAACAGCAATGAATATTATTATTTTTGTCATCTTTCCACTGATTGGGGTGGAAATTGGTTTTACCTTCTTGAAAGCATCTTGGCAATAAGTATATTGAACATACCCGTGTTTGTCCCAATCACTGCCGCCAAGTCCAATCTAGTCCTAAAGGTTTCAGAGAGAATGGGCTGAAATTTATTTTATATTAAAAGTAGCTACATATTTTAAACTCATAATACATAAATATGTGATCATTGTAAAAAAGAAAATATTATGGATAAAACTAAAACTCTCCCTTAGGACCATCACTCCTATCTCTGAAGTCCCCAATTTTGTCAGTTTTGTGTCTTTCCAGACTTTTAATTATGTATTTGCTGATATATGTGTCTGCAGAAATATGAAGTATAATTCTGTGGGGGATAATCTGGGTATATAAATGATATAATATTTTATGCTTTTTCTTGCAACTTTTATCACTCAATAATATGCCTAAAACATCTCCTATCTGTACATAAAGGCTGCATAGCATTCCACTGAGCACATATCATAACTTATTTAACTGATCCTTATTTTATTTAGGGCAATGGTTTTCAGCCTTGTTTATCCACCATACTACTATGCCATCAATGATGGAAGATGTTCATATTTCATTACACATTCTCTAGACATGCAGAGTTACACATAAAGCCAGGACCCTCTGCCCTCACTGGGCTTCCCTGGTGGCTCAGCTGGTAAAGAATCCACCTGAAATAAGGGAGACCTGGGTTCGATCCCAGGGTTGGGAAGATCCCCTCAAGAAGGGAAAGGCTACCCACTCCAGTATTCTGGCCTGGAGAATCCCATGGACTGTGTAATCCATGGGGTCGCAAAGAGTCAGACACGACTGAGCAACTTTCACTCACTCTGCCCTCACTGTCCCTTCCTTTTCCTCTTAGGAATGCACATCCGAAGGTAAGCAAAGAGTGACTGTTGCTATTATTGGGGTAAATTTGAACTCAGTCTTAAAAAGAAAAAGTAAGTTACTGACAGACCTTCCAGTTTAATTACTATTATTGTTAAGTATCTTGGAACTTAGCTTGTACTGGTCTCTATATGCTTGTTTTATCCCATCCAATAGTAGAAAGAGAAAAACCTGCCCTCCCACTGTGAAACTCCCCTCCCACGCTAGGCTATCTGGCCATTCTGATTTAGGACTTCAGGCTCCCTCTGTAAAGAAAAAAGTTTCCCAAGTTGCCCATCCCAGCTTATGGAGGTCTATGAGGGTGAGTCTTAGGTATGAGAGAGTGAGAAGGCAAATTCAGTTCGTGGGGCTTGCAAACTGAGGGAGAGGCACCGGGGTGGTCAATGCTGAGGATCGAGCCGCCACTGCAGGGGTCCCTCACTGAGATGTGGAGCTGAGTCCGTGCCACTCGTGGTTGAGGATCAGGGAGAAGAGAACCAGACTGAGTGGGCCCCACGGGGGCTGAGTGCTCACAGTCTCGCTCGTTGTGGAAAGTGCCTGCCCAGAGGGTTCTGTCGAGACGAGCAGGCAGCTGCCTTGACACCAAGTGTCAGCAGAGTCATGTGCCCAGGCCCCCACAGGTGGCAGAGGGGAAGGTGGACAGCTCAGGACTCCTGTGTTACAGCAGTGAACTCGACAAGTGTCAAAAGGACCAGGATTCCAGGGCTGCTCACGGGGGTGGACAGATTTCTTTCTTTGAAGAGATAATCAATTCTATGAACATCCCTTAGAGATCACAGGGTATTACAGAAGGAAGGGGCTGTGGCAACACAGACATTCTTTGCTGGGGCAAAGTCATCCAGCTTGAAAGCTAAATGCTCTTTCCTTGTCCTCACTGATGAAGCAGGACACCTCAATTACCGTAATAATGAGAATGTATACTTTTTGAGTGTTTGCCATGTGCAAACACGAAATCTCTCACTCCACTCTCACAACCTTATGGGGAGCATCAGCATTCCTAACTGGGAGTCTGGAAGGCTGGAGGAGCCTGTCCAAGGTTACACCTTGCAAGTGGCACCATGGGGATTTGAGCCATGAGTCTGACTCTCACTTTCCACGACAGGTGGAGAGCCCCTGTGGTGAAGTTGTTGAAAGAAATAAATGAGTTTCCATTGCCAAGGTTCTAGGAGGAAGTGCTGTTTGGCTAAACCGGGGTTGGCAGCGAAAGCACTGGAATCTTCTGTTAACATGGTGTGTTTGTGAGGATTGGGGAGGGAAGATACGGCTTCCTCAAGAAAACCCCCAGCTGGTCAGAGCCTTCTTAAAAAGATGGATGGTGGGCTGTAGTCTCTGACATTTTCTTCCAAATAACAGAAGGCTGACTTCCCTGGTTTTTAAAATTTTTATTATTATTATTATCTTTCAAATTGGGCAAACCACTTAACTATGCCCCCATGTGTTTATTTTGACAGTTGATACATCTCCTGATTTTTTGGTAGCTATACAGATAAACAACTTATAAACTGAGAACAGGAGAAAAATACTCCCTCCAAGGACTCCTGATGGCAGCAAGAGGCTGGTCCTGCCCTTCTCCAAGAAGACTGCGCTGAGGTTGTGGTTAGCCCTCTACGTTTTCAGCATTCCCTTCAGTGTGAAATTTAGAGCTGGTTCCTCATTGCCTTTTTGTAATAGTTTTTTTTTTTTTTAATTTTCAAAATGACTTTCAATATTAACTCTCTTTTGGTAAAACGGCACCTCCAGTTCCTTTTGGGAAGTCATCTTCCTTCAGCTTGATTGCATGGAACCTGATTGGCTAAAGCAATCAGGCTCTTTTCCTGGCCAGCTGTTTGTTGTTGCTAAATCACCTCCAACTCACTGTGACCCAGTGGACTGAAGCAAGCATGCTAGGCTTCTCTGTTCTTCACTATCTCCCCGAGTCTGCTCAAATTCATTGAGCCAGTGATGCTATCTAACCATCTCATCCATTGCCACCTCCTTCTCCTTTGGCCTTCAACCTTTCCCAGCATTAGGGTCTTTTCCAGTGAATCAATCTCCTGGCCAGAGTGATTGGTTAAAAGTTGGCCAAGTAACCTGGTCCAGCCAATGAGACAAGAAGAGGTGACTGCGAGGGCTTCTGTAAAATAAACACCCCTCCTTCTCTTGAAGGGTGGAAGATCTAGAGTTACACTGGCCATTTTTGCTTCCCCAAGGGGAGAGAGTGCAGCTTCAGGATCAAGCCAACAGCATGGAGGCAGAGCAGGGAGATATTGCCTTTGGTGATATCATTTAAACTCCTGGATCAAGCCGAGCCTGAAGGCCGATGACTCTGGACTTTTCAAGCGTATGACTAAATGAAAGTTTTTTTGTGTTTAAGACAGTTTGGGTTGAGTTTTCTGTCACCAGCCATTAAAACAACCTCAGTGATGCCCTTGCCAAAAGCATGCCCCTGAAGGCTGTTGAGGGAGTTGAAGGAGTGTCCACCTGCTCACTGGTGGTTCAATTTGAAGGTGGGACCAATGTGTTGGCAAAAGTGCAGGGGAAGAGGAGCTCTTGTACACCATGGGTGGAGTATAACTTAGTGCAGACTTTTGGGAGGGCCGTCTGACTAAACTACATGTATCACTCTGGGTCCTTTGAGAAGCAGGTGCCAAGATAAATTAAGTGTACAAGGATTTTCTTAGAGGAAATGCCTGTGTGGAAAAAAAAGAAAAGCGGGAAGGAAGCCAAGGCTGGTAAAGTCATCAGACTTGGATAAGTCTGACCCCCCAGTGAAGGAGAGAAGGTGGAGGCGTCCTAGACAGTCTTGCAGTCTAAGGCAAGTTCCCTCTCTCTCCTCCTTCAAATTATTCTCAGGCTTGGTTGCCTGGCTTCCCAGCCCACAGCATCTCAGCAGCAACAGCCTAGAAAAGCTGAGGGACTCTGTGGGCTGTCAGAGACTAGCACAGTGACACCCAGATAGGATGAAAGAGACAAAAATATCTGAAGTTGGTGCAGCCCACAAGACCCAGAGTTATCAAGAAAAGACTAATCTTCTTGAGTATCTTCTGCTTAAAGGAAGCAGGAAAATGTATCACGTGGTTTAGAAAGATTTCTACCCAAAGTGGAATAAGTAGATACAGTTGTTTTAAGAATGAGTTTTAGTTTTCTGGAAAAGTCCCCTATGGAGAATGCTTCATTTCCCAAAGCTGCCTGATGAATTAGTCAAAGCTGGAAGGGTCTGCATCTCCATAAGACAAAGGAGAAAACCAAGACAGAAAGGTTAAGCCACTTCCAAGAGGTCACAAAGTTAAGTGGCACTGGTGAGATTTGAACCAATGTCTTTTCTTTTTTTTTAGAAAACACCCTGATTATTATTTTTAAATTTATTTTAATTAATTTGCTTATTTGGGTGTGCCAGGTCTTAATTGTAGCATGTGGGATCTAGTTCCCTGAACAGGGCCCTTTGCACTGGGAGCCCAGAGTCTTAGCCACTGGACCACCTCGAACCAATCTCTTTTTGAAAATTTGTTTTTATTGAATTGTAGTTGATTTACAATGTTGTGTCAGTTTCTGGTGTACAGCAAACTGATTCAGTTACATATATATAAGAATATATATTAGTTTTTCATATTCTTTTCCATTATAGTTTCTTATAGGATATTGAATATAGTTCCCTATGCTATTCAGTAGGACCTTGTTGTTTATTTATTTTATGTATAGTAGAAGAAAGCTGATCGCCGAAGAATTGATGCTTTTGAACTGTGGTGTTGGAGAAGACTCTTGAGAGTCCCTTGTACCGCAAGGAGATCCAACCAGTCCATTCTAAGGGAGATCGATCCTGGGTGTTCATTGGAAGGACTGATGCTGAGGCTGAAATTGCAATACTTTGGCCACCTCATGCGACGAGTTGACTCACTGGAAAAGACTCTGATGCTGGGAAAGGTTGGGGGCGGGAGGAGAAGGAGACGACCGAGAATGAGATGGCTGTATGGTATCACCGACTCTATGGACATGAGTTTGAGTGAACTCAGGGAGTTGGTGATGGACAGGGAGGCCTGGCGTGCTGTGATTCATGGGGTCGTGGAGAGTCGGACACGACTGAGCGACTGAACTGAACTGAGCTTGTATCTGCTCATCCCAAACTCCTGATTTATCCCTCCCTTCACCTTTCTTCTTTGGTAGCCATAAATTTGGTTTCTGTGTCTGTGAGTCTGCTTCTGTGTTGGAAATAAGTTCATTTGTATCACATTTTAGATCCCACATATAAGTAATATCATATGATATTCGTTTTTCTCTGTCTAGTTCACTTCACTTATTATAATAATCTCTAGGTCCATCCATGTTGCTGCAAATGACATTATTTCATTCTCTTTTATGCCTGAGTAGTATTCCATAATATATGTATATATAACACATCTTCTTTATCCATTCATCTATCGATGGCCATTTAGATTATTTCTGTGTTGACTATTGTAAATAGTGCCACTATGAACATTAGGATGCATGTATCTTTTTGAATTATAGTTTTGTTTGGATATATGCTCAAGAGTGGGATTGGTGAATCATACGCAACTCTTAGTTTTTTGAGGAACCTCCATAGTGTTTTCCATACTGGCTATACCCATTTTCGTTCCCACCAACAGTGTAGGAGGGTTCCCTTGTCTCCATTCTCTATCTAGCACTTATTATTTGTTGACTTTTTAATGATGACCATCCTGACCAGCGCGAGGTGATACCCATTGTGATTTTGATTGCAGTGCTCTGATAATTAGCAATATTGAGGATCTTTTCACGTGCATATTGGCCATCTATATGACTTCTTTGGAGAAATATCTATTTAGGTCTTCTGCCCATTTTTTGATCGTGAACCCATGTCTTTTTGATTCCAGATCTGGTAACACAGAGAGGTACCACCCAGCTCCGCTGCTTCAAGGAAGTAGGTGGAGGGGCCTCCAGCTGTCAGCTCCCACAGGGTCAGCCTCAGCTGCAGAGACCTGCCTTAATCAAAGTCACATCCTTTCCAGGGAGCCCACATCAGTGAGTCACATCCTTTCCAGGGAGCCCACATCAGTGATTCTTGCCTTGGAAATCCCACGGACAGAGGAGCCTGGCAGGCTATAGCCTATGGGGTCACAAAGAGTCGGACACGACTTAGTGACTAAACCGCCACCACATCAGTGACTGAGTGGAACATGGGACTGAAGGTCTGGCCGTTTCAGCTCTGTGTGGTCAACTCTGATGGCCACTGTTTGCTCCCTGGCTTACCCCCAGGCTCAGTGGAGGTGGGCGGAATGACAGTCCCCGGTGTGAGGTAGTGTCCAACCATTCAGACTTGCATGGAGTGAATTGGGCGGGCATATGGGGAAGGGACACACTAGCAGGAGCAAAGTATCAGGTAGCGATGGACACAGAAGAGTACTTATAAGCATCACTAGATTGTGGCTATTGCTAAAAGACTGATTTCTACAGAAACAGCTGAGGACAAGTATCAGGCACTTGGTCAGGACTGAAAGTCAAGAGCCCCTTTGGTTGCAGACAAAGAAGTTCTCATTTCTTGTGGCAGGAGGCAGATGAGGCCTGAGGCTCAGAGTGTCTGAACTTCAAAGGCCGGGGCTTCCCTGGTGGCTCAGCTGGTAAAGAATCTGCCTGCAATGCAGGAGACCCCGGGTTGATTTCTGGGTTGGGATGTTCCCCTGGAGAAGAGAAAGGCTACCCACTCCAGTATTCTTGGGCTTCCCTGGTGGCTCAGACAGTAAAGAATCCACCTGCAATGCAGGAGACGTGGGTTTGATTCCTGGGTTGGGAAGATCCTGAGCTCCCAACCAAGGGAGCATGTTATGCTTCAGTCAACAGCTACCAGTTGTTGTGCTATAGCTGGCTGGGACCTTGACAGTGGGGATAGGGTCCTCTGGGTGCTCTTCTCAATGATGTTTCCACTTTGGGGGCTACTGTGAGTAATGTATTACTGTGAGTAATACTATGGCCATTCATATTTGAAGACCTGTTTTCAATTTTGTTGAGTACATGCTGAGAATTGGAATTGCTGGGCCCATGTGGTAATTCTGTGTTTAATTTTTTAAGGAAGTGCCAAACTGTTTTCCAGAATGGTTTCTCCATTTTACATTCCCAGCAGCAATGTATGAGTCTGGTGATATTTTCATTTTCCTTGGGGAACCACCTTCCTCTTTGGGCTCATGTGGATTAGACAATATTGACCCCTCTGCCTCAGCCATGCGCATCCAAGCAGAGTCTAGCCAACCAGAACATGCCAAGGAGACTGCTTCAGGAATGGGCGTGTGCCCCAAGTCAGGCCAGTGAGATTCAACTCTGAATCTAGAACAACCCCTGGGCTTTTATTACTTGTACCAATAGAGGAACTCAAAAGCCTCTTGATGAAAGTGAAAGAGGAGAGTGAAAAGGTTGGCTTGAAGCTCAACATTCAGAAAACAAAGATCATGGCATCTGGTCCCATCACTTCATAGGAAATAGATGGAAAAACAGTGGAAACAGTGTCAGATTTTATTTTTTGGGGCTCCAAAATCACTGTGGATGCTGATTGCAGCCATGAAATTAAAAGACGCTTACTCCTTGGAAGGAAAGTTATGACCAACCTTGATAGTATATTAAAAAGCAGAGACATTACTTTGCCAACCAAGGTCCGTCTAGTCAAGGCTATGGTTTTTCCCGTGGTCATGTATGGATGTGAGAGTTGGACTGTGAAGAAAGCTGATCGCCGAAGAATTGATGCTCTTGAACTGTGGTGCTGGAGAAGACTCTTGAGAGTCCCTTGGACAGCAAGGAGATCCAACCGGTCCATTCTAAAGGAGATCAATCCTGGGTGTTCATTGGAAGGACTTATGCTAAAGCTGAAGCTCCAATACTTTGGCCACCTCATGCGACGAGTTGACTCACTGGAAAAGACACTGATGCTGGGAAAGGTTGGGGGCGGGAGGAGAAGGGGACGACAGAGAATGAGATGGCTGTATGGTATCACCGACTCTGTGGACATGAGTTTGAGTGAACTCCGGGAGTTGGTGATGGACAGGGAGGCCTGGCGTGCTGTGATTCATGGGGTCGCGGAGAGTCGGACACGACTGAGCGACTGAACTGAACTGAACTGAACTGAACCAATAAATTGACCATCCTTCATTTATCAGGCCAGTCTGAGTTGGGTTTCCTGTCACTAGTGACCAACTGATAACATTGTATCTTAAGATTTGCTTGTATAAAATCTCTGTCTGGGATATTTGTCTCCACTGTGTGTTTGACACTTATTGAGCGTCGACTTTACATCAGGTACAGCTACAAGTCGATGCTGGAGTTGGGCTTGCGCCGTGAGGCTGAGAATGGATCAATGAATGGTCAGAGCTGCGATCTTGCAGACAAAAGGGAACTTCCGGCTGCAGGTGTTATCATTCCATGACCTCAGAGCTGTGGTGGGATAAAGCAGAGACTCTGTGTGAAGGTACACCTACCACAGTAAAAGTAACCCACCATCCCACCAAAGTAAAAGTCCTCTCCCATAAGCCTGGTGTCTACACTGGCATCCCTTTCTTGCTGATGCTTGATGCGGCTGCTGTCCAGCCTTACTCTCTCCTAAGGCTAGTGTTGACTTGCTATTGTGGAGAGGCAGGACAAGCCTCACTCAGAGGCTTGACCCAGCTCTGACCCCCAGGTTCCCAGATAGCTCGCAGAATAGCAATTTGCTGTTCCATGCCTCCCTTCAGAAAAAGGAGCAGTTCAGTGTTTGGATCTGGAGTAGATACCGAAACCCAGCTCCATAAGTTGCTCTCTGTGAAAACTCAAACAAATCACTTAACTTCTCTAAGCCTCAGTTTCTTCATCTGTAAAGTGGAAATATTAATTTTTATTTCTCAAGATTGGTATGAGCAGTGACAATGTTCATGATGATGGTGATGACTGCTGATAGCACATGCAAACCACTGTAGTCACTTCATATCCCTTATCTTCTTTTTCCTTCCCATCAACCCTGTGAGTTAAGTGTCACTAGCCCCATTTTGGCATCCCACTCCAGTACTCTTGCCTGGAAAATCCCATGGACAGAGGAGCCTGGTAGGCTGCAGTTCATGGGGTCGCTAAGAGTCGGACAGGACTGAGTGACTTCACTTTCACGCATTGGAGAAGGAAATGGCAACCCACTCCAGTGTTCTTGCCTGGAGAATCCCAGGGACAGGGGAGCCTGGTGGGCTGCCATCTACTGGGTTGCACAGAGTCGGACACGACTGAAGAGACTTACTTAGCAGCAGCAGCAGCAGCCCTATTTTATGGATAAAGAATCTGAGGCACCAAGAAGTTGGCTACCCAATTTATAAGCGGTGGAGCTGGAGTTCAGACAAGGACATTCAACTCCAGAGTCCATGCTCTTGCCACTGGGCATATCAGCTGTATCTCCTTCAGTGCTCAGAAGAGCCCTGTGGGTAGGACCGATGATTAAATCCATTTTATAGACAAGGAAAGCGAATCTCAGAGAGAACAAGCTATTGCCTCAAGGACACCGAGTTAGAACGCAACAGGGCCGGGACTTCAGCCTGGCTGGGCACTCTTTTCAGTACTGCGCCTGCGCACTCTTCCTGGCTTCCGTTTGTTCTAATGTCCACGAGCGCGAGCCATATTTAGTGCGTTGGTGAGCTGACAGAAAAGCACCATCCTTTGGTCCCTGTACAAGTTTCTTGCTTTCTTTCTTTTCATGCTTCTGTCTCTAATGTCTTTTCATCCAAATCACAGTTTGCATGTCAACAACACACCATTAAATATTATTTAAAATACATCCACCACAGAGAATGGCCATGTCCCTAACACCCGCAAGGGACCTCTGGCCACTCTCCAAAGTGTTGAATAACTCACAGCGCCTCGACCATCCCTGGTGCCTCCCAGCACCCCTGCAAGAGCCCTGGTCTCAGGGGCACCCACCGCTGGTGGGCCGGTACCATATCTGCACGCAGTCCTCCTCTTCTGGGTCTGCATGGACGCCATCATCTGGCTGGCTCCCATCCCAGTAGCTGTAGTCATAGGGTGAGCCGTCTGTCCATTCAAACTTCCCTTCCTGGGGGTCACATCCAGAGGCAAGGAAGCAAGCCAAGGAGAGAAAGATCAGGCATTCATGCCATCTCCAGTTTGGAGTAATATCTAATGCCTTCATACCTAACAGTGAAGAAGCCCTCACTTTTATCTGATATACTATTATTACCACCATATCTGGTAATGGTGAAACCTGTGGACACAAAAGCCCCTCCGCCTCTTGCTTGTAGAAAAGCTGTAGTCTCCCAGGCCTCCCGTGAGTCACAAAAGAGCAGGTTCAAACAGTTAATGATTAGGACACTGGAATCACAGAATCTTTAGTTCCTCCCTGAAGATATAGATGACAGTGTCCAATGCACATTTCCGAGTTGTTTTGCAACTACTGTAATTGGCACAAGAGGGGAAAAGCTGACTGCATGATGACCAGACGGCAACTCGGACAAGCTTCTCCATCTTGTGCAGTACCCAGACTGGCTTCAAGGAAATGAGGACAAATTGATCCTGGAGTTGAAGGATCAAGATGATGCTGACCTGACCACTGCGTGACAAGTGTCATGACTGTGGGAGCTGATTGTGCTGTTCTGCATGCAGCCCCCTGCCTGTGCACTCCTGAAACTCCTCTTTAAAGCCTTTGCCTCCTAACCAGCAACTGGGAAACAGTCTGGGGGACCCATCCACCATCTCCCCAGGTTTTCAAAATACAGCTTCTTTCTTATCCCACCAACCATGTCTCTCAAACACTGTCTTTTGAGCAATGAGCAGCCAAGCCTGAGTTTGGTTCCAGGTCTGGCTGGTAATATTACTAGCTGTTGTTTGTTGAGGGCTTATTATATATCATGCCAGGTGGGCATTTTGTCCTCACCATCCTGCAAAGCAGAAATTGTCGTCTCCATTTTATAGATGATAAAACTGGGACTTAGATTAGTCTACCCAAATTCACATAGTTAATAAAGCATTAGTGCCAGGATTTAAACACAGGTCTATCTGACTCCAGCACTCAAAACCCTAACTATTACATTAAAATTTTTTTTTCTACCATTGAGTGGAAATCATCCTTCATCTTTTTTCTATCTGTCCAAATAGTGTGTATTTTTCTTGCCTGCTGTGGAACCACTCTGATCAATTACAAGAAAAGTCCTGTTGGGAATCTGATTGGTATTGCAATAAATGTGCAAATTAACTGTGGAAAGAACGACTTCTTTGAAATGCCCTGGAACAAAAGTCATTTCTCCATTTATTCAAGTTTTTAGAAGAGTCTCTCCCAAAGCATCGATGATTACAGAAGCCACATTGTATAATGGAAATTGCACTCACCTTCTGGGAGAGAGACTAGAGCCTGGGATTCCAGCTCCTCTCACTTCCTAGCTCTGCAATCTAGTGAACTTACTTAACTTCTCTGAGCCTCAGTTTCCACACCTGTAAAATGGACTGAATATCTCCCTCAGAGAATTATTGTGAGAACTGAATGAGGTTAAGAGCACTAACAGACTTAACTAGTGCCTTGCATGTGGTGCCTAGGACTGAAAAGAAAAATATAAAAGCGAGTCTGTTTACTGTGTTATTTGTTATTATGATTCTTAAGTCTTGTAATACAAGTTCCTTAACTCTAAGTGTATTCATAAGCCAATTTAGAAATTACTATTATAAAGGGACATTTTGGTTCTTTTTTTAAGTTACAACTTCTATACAAGTTCTTGCCAGATGAATTCTACTGATTGTTAAACTGTCTTTACTGAGCCTGGCCACTATTGTTACTTCTGCTTCCCTGATACTAAGTTTGACCACCCTAAATGAGTTCTTGTGTCAAGAGAGCTTGTGCCAAGCACAGGCTAAATCCTTTACCTATATTGGCCCACTTACTTTGTACAACCAGGCACTGTTATTATCACTGCATTTCATAACTGAGAAAACTGAAGCCCAGAGATGTTAAAAAAAAAAAAATTGTCTCAAAGTCACCTGTGTGTGTGTGTGCTAAGTTGCTTCAGTCGTGTCTGACTCTTTGTGACGGTATGGACTGTAACTCGTCAGGCTCCTCTGTCCATGGGATTCTCCAGGCAATAATACTGGAGTGGGTGGCCATGCCCTCCTCCAGGGGATCTTCCCAATCCAGGGATTGAGCCTGTGTCTCTTACAGGTAAAGATTACCACTAGTGCCACCTGGGAAGGCCCCAGAGTCAGCTGCTGCTGCTGCTGCTAAGTCGCTTCAGCCGTGTCCGACTCTTAGCGACCCCATGGACTGCAGCCTACCAGGCTCCTCCACCCATGGGATTTTCCAGGCAAGAGTACTGGAGTGGGTTGCCATTGCCTTCTCTGCCAGAGTCAGCTGCTGCTGCTGCTAAGTCACTTCAGTCGTGTCCGACTCTGTCCCCGGGATTCTCCAGGCAAGAACACTGGAGTGGGTTGCCATTTCCTTCTCCAATGTGTGAAAGTGAAAAGTGAAAGTGAAGTTGCTCAGTCGTGTCCGACCCTTAGCGACCCCACAGACTGCAGCCCACCAGGCTCCTCCAACCATGGGATTTTCTAGGCAATAGTACTGGAGTGGCTTGCCATTGCCTTCTCTGGCCAGAGTCAGCTACCATAAACTAAATGGTAGAACAGGTGCTGGAAATGGAACTCTATTCCCTGCGGTGCTCTGAGGCAGGGTTGGAGGTGTACATGTAGGAGAGACGCTCAGGATGCAGCTTGCCCAGGGTAAGTCAATAGACAAAATCTCCAGGTGGAGTCTGCTGTGATTTTTATTGCCAGGTATGAGATCTGGCCCAAGCCAACCGTCTCTGGCCTTATTCTCCCACCATCATTCCACCTACTCCTGCCCCACTGCCTCCCAGACACATTGGTCTTTAGTGTCCTTGAGTGTGCTGTGACTCTCCCGCCTCAAGATCTTTGCCCATGCTGTGCTCTCTGCCTGGAATGTTCTTCCTCTGACTGACTCCTATTTGTCCACTGGACATTAGCTTAAATTTTTTTTACACAGGGAGGCTGCAGCAGCTGGAGACATGCTCTGCTCAGAGTTCCTTCAGGAGGACCTGTTGGGGGAGCATGGCTGACGGACAGCTCCTTGGACCCAGTGCTGCATTCACAGGGAGAACATGCTTCCTCCACGATGTTCCCCGTTAGTGACTCGGCGTTATCAGTGCTGGCCTGCTCCTGCCCAAGTGGAAGTCCTGGAATGGGCATCCTCTGTCAGGGGACATCCCATTGGCTTAACCAAGACTTTCCAGAGTGTCCTGCAATCTGAGGCTCTCCCCATCCCACCCTCCCCCATCTCCTTTCACAGGGCTCATCGTGGGCTGAAGGTCTTCCCTCCTGCCACATACCTGCCTTCTTTCTTTCCTTTGCAGATATTTTCTCTCAAAAGCCTCTTGCCCATCTAATCGAGTTTTTGTATCTGTTTTTTTGAGAATCCAAACCTAAACGGAGCCCATCACTGGCCATCTGATATGTTTCCATCCTCCTCTCTTTCACAACGTTTATCATATTCTAACTGAGGTGTTTTAGTGTCTGATTTCTCTGTATGCAGGCCATGTGGCAGGGACCTGGCATGTAAGTTCCATGTGAAAAGCTGGTTAAATCAAAGCAGAATGTTGGCTGGAGCTTCCAAGAGGGCCTGATGGCCAGCACTTCCTCACCTGCCTGTGATCATGAAGCCCTGTCCAGATGTCAGCTGGGATCCCAGGAACACAGCTGTTTACAAGGTCGTACACAAAGACATTCTCCTCCCAGCTGCAAAGGTAAGAAACCCAGGTGCATGTTACTCATTGCCTCTTGGTGCAGGATTGAGTTGCAGATCGACAGCAGCCTTTGTTAACTGTCCTGGATCAAAGTAAATAGAGGATGTGATGCAATCTGGCATTCTCCTTTTACTTTTTTAACTAGGGCACCCACACGGGCTGTCATGTCAGGGGCATTTCTGCATTTTTTCCATGCCAGTGCAAAGCAGGACTCAGCACTGCTATTCATCCTATAAATTTAAGTCTATCTCAAAAACACTAGCAAATAAGGTGGATTATTTTGAAGAGACAACAAAAGAAATTGACATTGTATTGCACATACCAAATAACAAAAATCTCCACTGGATGTTCTTGCTCTTTCTTAAAAGCCCCCACTACAGCGCCAGTCCTGACATAGCCTCCTGTCTCCTATTTTTTTTTTTCCCCACAGAACATCTTCAAAATCTTTGGCTTTGCTGGAAAATTCAGCTAGAGGCTTGAACTTGCATAGTCGATTCAGCAAAACCAAATCCTGCAATTAACAATCCACCCTCTTCAACAGGTATCTTAGGCCATTCAGGCTGCTACAACAAAATACCACAGTCTGGGTGGTTTATGAACTATAGGAATTTATTTTTCACAGTTCTGGAGGCTGGAAAATGCAAGATCAGGGTGCTAGCATGGCCAGGTGAGTGCACCTTCTGGCTACATACTTCTTGCTGTGCCCTTACATGGCAGCATGGGACAGGGGAGCTCTGTGGAGCTTCTTTTATAAAGGTACTAATCCTATTCGTGAGGGCATCCCCCTCAGAGCTTAAGCATCTCCCAAAGGCCCCACTTCCTAACACAATCACATGGGGCATTAGAATTTCAACATATGAATCTTGTGGGGACCAAAACATTTAAAACACAGCAGAAAGCATTGGTAGGATTCTCACCTCCTATTTCAAAGAGCTTATAAAGTAATTTACCTGACAAAGGAAATTGGTGGAGGACTCTGGAAGCAGTCTGCTGCCTAAAAGAACATTAATCCATAACTCCTTTCAAAACAGGATTATGTGGAGGTATTCTTTACGTTGCAGCAGATTACTTCTGCTCCTGATGGTTTCTTCTAAATGACCACTCTCTATAGAATGCCACCTTGTCTAGAACACCTGCCCATCAATTTCATTTTGCTTAAGGTATAGGTAGCGAGTCAAAGCACACATAATGCTGTGCCGTGTTGTGTGCGCTTAGTCATGTCTGACTCTTGCAACCCCATAGACTGTAGCCCGCCAGGCTCCTCTGTCCATGGGATTCTCCAGGCAAGAATACTGGAGTGGGTTGCCATTTTCTTCTCCAGGGGATCTTCCTGACCCAGGAATTGAACCCAGGTCTCCTGCATTGCAGGCAGACTCTTTACTGACTGAGCTACAAAGGAAGCCCTAAGCACACATAATCAGTTCGGTTCAGTTCAGTTCAGTCGCTCAGTCGTGTCTGACTCTTTGCGACCCCATGAATCACAGCACGCCAGGCCTCCCTGTCCATCACCAACTCCCGGAGTTCACTCAAACTCATGTCCATCGAGTCGGTGATGCCATCCAGCCGTCTCATTCTCTGTCGTCCCTTTCTCCTCCCGCCCCCAATCCCTCCCAGCATCAGAGTCTTTTCCAGTGAGTCAACTCGTCACATGAGGTGGCCAAAGTATTGCAGTTTCAGCTTTAGCATCAGTCCTTCCAATGAACATCCAGGATTGATCTCCTTTAGAATGGACTGGTTGGATCTCCTTGCAATCCAAGGGACTCTCAAGAGTCTTCTCCAGCACCACAGTTCAAAAGCATCAATTCTTCTGCGATCAGCTTTCTTCACAGTCCAGCTCTCACATCCATACCTGACCACGGGAAAAACCATAGCCTTGACTAGACGGACCTTTGTTGGCAAAGTGTCTCTGCTTTCTAATATACTATCTAGGTTGGTCATAACTTTCCTTCCAAGTACTAAGCGTCTTTTAATTTCATGGCTGCAATCAGCATCCACAGTGATTTTGGAGCCCAAAAAAATAAAGTCTGACACTGTTTCCACTGTTTCCCCATCTATTTCCCATGAAGTGATGGGACCAGATGCCATGATCTTTGTTTTCTGAATGTTGAGCTTCAAGCCAACCTTTCCACTCTCCTCTTTCACTTTCATCAAGAGGCTTTTGAGTTCCTCTTCACTTTCTGCCATAAGGGTGGTGTCATCTGCATATCTGAGGTTATTGATATTTCTCCTGGCAATCTGGATTCCAGCTTGTGCTTCTTCCAGCCCAGCGTTCCTCATGATGTACTCTGCATATAAGTTAAATAAGCAGGGTGACAATATACAACCCTGATGGACTCCTTTTCCTATTTGGAACCAGTCTGTTGTTCCATGTCCAGTTCTAACTGTTGCTTCCTGACCTGCATACAGGTTTCTCAAGAGGCAGGTCAGGTGGTCTGGTATTCCCATCTCTTTCAGAATGTTCCACAGTTTATTGTGATCCACACAGTCAAAGGCTTTGGCATAGTCAATGAAGCAGAAATAGATGTTTTTCTGGAACTCTCTTGCTTTCTCCATGATCCAGCGGATGTTGGCAATTTGATCTCTGGTGCCTCTGCCTTTTCTAAAACCTGCTTGAACACCTGGAAGTTCATGGTTCACATATTGCTGAAGCCTGGCTTGGAGAATTTTGAGCATGACTTTGCTAGCGTGTGAGATGAGTGCAATTGTGCGGTAGTTTGAGCATTCTTTGGTATTGCCTTTCTTTGGGTTTGGAATGAAGACTGACCTTTTCCATAACTCTCCTTAATTATGTGTTTGTGGAAGACATTACTAATCCATCCCAGAAGCACTCAGAATTCTGGTTCTCAGAATCTTTCTCAGCACAGTGTTCTAGGCAGTCTCATACTAGGAGTTGCTAATCAAAATTGTTATAAACTGAATGTTTGTTCCCCTCCCCCAAATTCATATATTGAAATGCCAACTTCTGATGTCACTGTATTAAGAGGTGGGGCCCTTGGGGGGTGATTAATTCATGAGGATGAGGCCCTCATGAATGGGATTAGTGCCCTTATGAAAGAGGCCCTAGAGAGCATCCTTGCCCCTTCTGCCTTGTGAGGATACAGCATGAAGATGACTGTCTGCAAACTGGGGAGTGAGCCCTCACCAGAACTTGACAGCACAGGGCGCCCTGACCTTGGGCTCCAGAACTGTTAGAAACACATTTCTGTCATTTATCAGCCACCGAGTCTGTGATGTTTTTGTAATAGCAGCTTAAATGGACCAAGATAGATATTATTAGAAGCAGTGGAGAGCAAAGATGGCGGGTGGGGCGAGGCTTACTTTGCCTCAGAAAGAAGATCTGATGTGGGCATACTAAGTAAGTGCTGACCTCTTGAGACACCCGTGATTAAGTGAAAGTGAAAGTGAAGTCACACAGTCGTGTCCGACTCTCTGCAACTTCATGGACTATATGTATAGCCCAGCAGGCTCCTCCGTCCATGGGATTCTCCAGGCAGGAATACTGGAGTGGGGTTGCCATGTCCTTCTCTAGGGGATCTTTCTGACCCAGGGATCGAACCTGGGTCTCCCACATGGTGGGCAGATGCTTTACCCTCTGAGCACCAGGGAAGCCCATGATGATAATTAATAAAATAATTAACAACTCTCACTATGAAGCATTGTGTTACCTGAGTGCTTGTGTAAGAATTTCAGATCCATTATCTCCTCTAAAATCCTCAATCTTAAAAGCTCAGTGTAACTATTGATATTTCCCAGCTGAGGACTCTGACTCGGAGAGTTTATGTGACTTGGGTAAGATCACCAGGTAGGAACTGGTGGAGCAAGGACTAGCCTATGGCTGCCTAACTCTAAAGCCCTCTTAATTTCCTCCTTTATAACATCTGCTGTCCCCATCCCCTAAGCTTCCCAAACCTTCAAGTTCCTGATCCAGGACTAGTTCTTCCAGGAAACATTCTGTGAGCACCCTCTATATAATCCTTGAACACCTGTGGCAGAAAGTTTCCATGCTCCCCAGGGTGGGCTGGTTGGCTTAGTTTTCTGCTTCTCAAGGTTGTGTGTACATGCTAAGTCACTTCAGTCCTGTCTGACTCTTTGTGACACTGTGGACTCTAAGGCTTTTCAGTCCATAGGATTCTCCAGGCAAGAATATTGGAGTGGGTTGCCGTGCCTTCCTCCAGGGGATCTTCCCAAAGCAGGGATAGAACCTGTGCCTCTTATGTCTCCTGCATTGGCAGGCAGGTTATTTACCACTAGTGCCACCTGGGAAGCCATTTCTCAAGGTCTCTTCTCTCCAAATGGGCTGCAAGGACCACATGGACTAATCTCACACCTTATTTCTATATGGCATCTTATCTCACACCATCACCAGTCTCTGTTCAGTGTTGATGTTCCAAGACCATGTGTTTTGTCAGACATTAGAGTGGTATGATTTGGATGGGGGACAAAGTATTCTTCAGTCCAATGTGCCTTTGCTGTTGGTCCTATCCAGCGAAGCACTGGCATTCCCATGTGCTCCTCTCATGCACAATTCACAGTGTCCTAGATTAACTGCTGAACATGCATGGTGAGTGGTCATCTAGGGGAGTGGCTGCCCTGCCATTAAAATGGCACTAGATTCACCTGGGCTGGCTGGCTGGATCCAACGCTGGGCTGGATGAAGCACAAGCTGGAATCAAGATTGCTGGGAGAAATATCAATAACCTCAGATATGCAGATAACACCACCCTTATGGCAGAAAGTGAAAAAGAACTAAAGAGCCTCTTGATGAAAGTGAAAGAGGAGAGTGAAAAAGTTGGCCGAGAGCTCAACATTCAGGAAATGTTGCATACGATCAAGGCATACGGTCCCATCACTTCATGGCAAATAGAAGGGGAAACAGTGGAAACAGTGGCTGACTTTACTTTTTGGGGGCTCCAAAATCACTGCAGATGGTGATTGCAGCAATGAAATTATAAGACACTTACGGCTTGAAAGGACAGTTACGACCAATCTATATAGCATATTAAAAAGCAGAGACATGTGAAATTTTAACTGTTAATGTTTTTGGCATTGTGCTTTGTACCATTTATTAAATAAAAATTTAAAAAATAAAGGACAAATAGGAACTTTAAAAAAATAAAATAAAAAGCAGAGACATTACTTTGTCAACAAAGGTCCGTCTAGTCAAGGCTATGGTTTTTCCAGTAGTCATGTATGGATGTGAGCGTTGGACTATAAGGAAAGCTGAGCACCGAAGAATTGATGCTTTTGAACTGCAGTGTTGGAGACGACTCTTGAGAGTCTCTTGGACTGCAAGGAGATCCAACCAGTCCATCCTAAAGGAAATCAGTCCTGGGTGTTCATTGGAAGGACTGATGTTGAAGCTGAAACTCCAATATTTTGGCCACCTGATGTGAAGAGCTGACTCATTTGAAAAGACCCTGATGTTGGGAAAGATTGAAGGCAGGAGGAAAAGGGGATGACAGAGGATGAGATGGTTAGATGGCATCACCAACTCAATGGACATGAGTCTGGGTAAACTCCAGGAGTTGGTGATGGGCAGCAGGCCTGGCGTGCTGTGGTTCATGGGGTCTCAAAGAGTCGGACATGCCTGAGTGACTGAACTGAGAGCCACTTTTGTTCAATGGCACCTGCTTGGAAAACTATTTCAATATTTTATTGTGTTTTCTCCATATGTGGTCAAAATAACTGGGAGATAGAAATGCCCGAGGTGCTACTGTAAGTAATAAGGACGAAAATCAAATGAACTTAATTCAATTCAACTGTCACTTGAAGCAAAGATGGAAATTATTAGGTAAGCTGAAAGGATGAGAAACTTAAACTTTAATTAGATGCTCCATGAACATAAGTTGATTGTGCGTTTAATTACGAAGGAAAAGAACAAAATTACAAAGCATGAAAAAAAAGCCAGAATTAGAGAATTGGATTGTGTCTCAGAGACAAGATGTAATTAGAGATTTTATAATATTGTCTAGCTTTATGGGAACTGAACTTGGTTTATAACAGATGAATGTGTTGTGCAAATTCAACTTTTCTACATGTTTTCAGGAAAGTATCATACGCCGGAATGGAAAAATACCTGAATAAGAGAGGAGATGCTAGGGGAACATTTATATAAGAGAAAAAAAAGAGGGATATCAAGAGTTGAGAAGGGAGAAAAGAGGCAAGTTGAGGTAGAAAAGAACAGAATTTGAGTCAGGGGCTGTTGGAAAACCCCCAAATCTACCTGGAATCCTTCCTGCTTCTGCTGCTAAGTTGCATCAGTCGTGTCCGACTCTGTGAGACCCCATAGATGGCAGCCCACCAGGCTCCTCCATCCCTGAGATTCTCCAGGCAAGAACACTGGAGTGGATTGCCATTTCCTTCTCCAATGCATGAAAGTGAAAAGTGAAAGTGAAGTTGCTCAGTCGTGTCCGACCCTTAGCGATCCCATGGACTGTGGCCTACCAGGCTCCTCCATCCATGGGATTTCCCAGGCAAGAGTACTGGAATGGGGTGCCATTGCCTTCTCCGGAATCCTTCTTAGTGCTTATTAAACCAAGGGCTCCAAGGGGCAGGCTGGGCTGTCCTTCCTGTGGACCACCAAAGGGAAATCGTGTGGAATCACCTTTAAATTTCCTCTTTATTACATATATTTAATTTTCCTCTATAGGTCGGGAAGTTTTGAGAACTTATTTTATCCATCTTTATTCATGCCAGTCATATGCTGCGTTGAGCTCTGTGTCACAGGGGATTTGACTCTGAAGACTGCCTTGCTCAGGCTTCCACATCAGCTGCCCTCCACGCAAGGGGAGGCAGTGATGGAGGCTGGAGGGAGAGAGAAACGGGTGTTTCGTTCCCTCTCTGCCTGGGGAGGTGCTGGCAGGGGCTGCCTGGTTTCTGTGGCTCCAGCTCCCATAGGACTGAACTGCCCTCCAGTTAAGGGTAGAGCTGGCTTCCTGCTGGTGTGAATCTCTAGAAAAACTACTGCGTCTTTAAGTTCTCAGAGTCCATCACTTGCGTACGTATGAAACTCCATGTTAAACGTTTGTAGCGGTTCCTGTTTTCCTGGTCAGATTGCCTCACTATATTCTTCAGCACCAGCAAGGATACAGTGGCTACACTGCTAGATGAATCAATGCGAGGATACAAGAGTTTTTGATTTTTAAACTAAGATTGACGACCCCTTCCCCGTTTGTAACAAAACTCGGCGACTCTAAAGCATAAAGAACCAACCAGGGTTCTAACTTCAAGGCTCGGAGATTCTTGGAAAATCAGGCAAGATTGTAAATTTGTAGCTTAGTGGCAATGGAACGCATCACATCTGGCTTCAAAGAACCCACAAACCAGCAAGGAAGTCATATGTGAAAAGAAGTCACTAAAGTGATGACGGAAGTGCTCCTGGGGACGTGGATGTGTGCAGGCAGTTGCTACCAAGTCTGGGGTGACTTCAGTGCAGAGATGGCAGAGCTGAGTCTGGAAGGTTAAGGAAGAGGCTACTTGGAGAAGACAGGGACGGGAGTTCCCAGTGGAGGGAACAGAATGTGCAAATATGCAGGAGTAAATGGGCTGGACCACACTGGAGAAGGTCAATCAAGATGGTCAGTATGGCTGGGGCTTGGGAGGCATGGAGGAATGTTGAAGGAGGCTTGATGGGTGGGTGATGGAACCCAGCTGCCCAGGTTCAAATCCTGGCTCCACCACTTCATAGCAAGATACCTTCTTGGAGCCTTAGGTTCCTATCTGTGACATGAGGGTACCACCCTAATATGATTTGCAGGAACCTGATGCTTAGCATGCATGCTAAGTCACTTCAGTTGCGTCTGACTCTTTGCAACCCCATGGACTGGAGCCTGCCAGGCTCCTCTGTCCATGGGATTCTCCAGGCAAGAATGCTGGAGCGGGTTGCCAGGGGATCTTCTCAACCCAGGGATCGAACCTGCATCTCTTGTGTCTCCTGCTTTGGCAGGTGGATTCTTTACCACTAGTGCCACCTGGAAAGCCCAACTCTTAGGAAATAAATGTCAGTTATTATGCTTTATGTTATGTGATTTATGTGTATGTTATATGGATTGTATTATTGGTTCAACCCCCCTGTGATACTGAAAAAGGCATGGCATAAATTTGGCACTTATAAAAACGGACCTTCCAGCCTGCTGTTTGCAACCCTTGCTAAATGCTTTGTCCTCTACTGCCAAGGCCAGTTTCAATGACAATAACAGCGGAAGCTACCAAAGAGAAATACCAGTGGAAGACACCATTCTCTACATCCTTTCCAAAGGGGATGCTTGACTGGGTTACAAAGGACAGAGGAGTCCACTTACCTGTGGATGGAGGCCAGTTTGGCAGACTTCCTGCCGATGGAGAACTCCGAGCAGTAGAAGTCAGCCTCAGCCCAGGTCTTATTGAGAGGGAAAAATCTGTAGCAGTGGCCTTTGAACTCCATCCAGAACAGTGGGCACAGGGAAGCCTGGGGCAGCTCTGGCATGGCTGGGGACAGAGAGAAAACGGACTGGGAAGAAGGCTGGCCATGCAAACATTGATGCTGTGGCTTATGAGATCTTTTAAAGTATAAAAGTAAAAAGTGATCCCAGTATGATTAACACATGCCTAAATTTTACAAAATAGTAAAAGTAATATGTATTCATTATAGAATCCTTGGAAAATGTTACTGCCTTTAGAGTGTTTTTCTTCTTGTCATGTTGAAGGCAATGATTTTTTTAAATGCAATTGTGATTATATTGTCCATAAACCCCTATCGGGATTCTGATTTCTAAAAATTAGAGTATGAGCATTTTCCCCTCATATCATTATAAATTTTTGTAAACATTGTTTCAAACAGCTATTGAATGCTCCCCTGAGTGGCCACCCCCCCCCTCAGTTTATTTAATCATTTCCCTATTTTGGCCTAATTAGATTGTTTCATCTTTAAAAAAAAAAAAACAATTAGAAAAAGTGCTGAGATGAACAGCCTTGTGCACAAAGCTTTTGCAACATTTCTGATTTTCTGGGGAGAGATTTTTAAGGCTTTGATACAATTTGCTAAATTGCCTCCTGAAAGCAATTTCTACTCCCACGGTGATGTCTGAGAATGCCCATCTCATTGCGCCCTTGCAGGCACTGTTACCACTTTAATGGCAATCTTTGTAAATTTTATAGGCAAAAAAATGGTATCTTATTTCAATCTGCAATTCTGGGCTCTCTGGCGAAAGTAGATATTTCCCTACGTGTTTAATGACAAACAGCAGCCAAGACTATTTATATCTTTAGCCCATGACTACTGGGGTTCAGTATGTATTCTTAATTCTGAAAGGGGCCAAATGATAGGCCCATGTTTGAGACAGTAAAGTTCTCCAAAGTCTCAGCCCCTTTGGGGGGCCTTTTAGTGTGGTTTGGAAAACCACGATTGAAGAAGACCAAGCGGGGAAGAAAGGCATGTTGAGAACCTGCCTGGAACTTGGATGTGTGGGTTATCTGTGAGAGCAGGTACCAGGCAGTGGTGAAATTCATAGACTGGAGCACAGAAGCCTGGGTCCCAGCCCCAGCTCTGCGTCTCACATGCTATATAATGCTGGCACCTTTCTTTCCTTCTCAGCGGTCAGGTTGGCACCTCTTGTGGTGACCGGGGTGTGGATCTTTGCCTTCAAAACCGCTCTGTTAGCTGGCTGGGCTCATGAATAGGGAATTAGTGGACCCCATTTACTGAGTGTTTATGATGTGCCAAAGACTTGCTGGGGCTTCCCTGGTGGCTCAGTGGTAAGGAACCTGCCTGCCAATGTAGGAGATGCAGGTTCGATCCCTGGGTGGGGAAGGTCGCCCCGAGAAGGAAATGGCAAGCAATCCAGTAGTCTTGCCTGGGAAATCCCAGGGACAGAGGAGCCTGGCTGGCTACAGTCCATGGGGTCACAGAGAGTTGGACAAGACTGAAGCTAATAAGCACAAACATGGTGTTTATACACATACAACTCTATGAATTTTTTCAGGGAAGGAGAGGGACTGTTGCTTTAATCAACAGAGCTGAGTTTCCCTGGTGGCTCAGACAGTAAAGAGTATGCCTGCAATTCGGGAGACCCAGGTTCAATCGCTGGGTCAGGAAGATCCCCTGGAGAAGGAAATGCAACCCACTCCAGTATTCTTGCCTGGAAAATCCCGTGGATGGAGGAGCCTGGTGGGATATAATCCATGGGGTCGCAGAGAGGTGGACACGACTGAGCGACTAACACACACACATGTAAGCAGGCAGCTTCCAGCTCGGGGCTATCTGTCCCTGATGAAAGCCACTGGGCTTTTCTGTTTGACCAGAACCAGCCCTCCTTCCACCCCAGGCTGCTGTACTGGTCAATCCTGGCTTGTCCACCCTTCCCCGCCAGTCCTGGCCAATCGTCTTTCAAAGAGTGTCAGTATCCAAACTGGGGTCAGCTGATCCAAAATCTGCTCTCTTAACCCTCCCTTATAGGCAAAGGGAGTTATGGAATTAGTGGGCTCAGTATCCCTGGCCCGTCCCTGCTCCTCTCTGGACCTTGGTCTCCTCCTATCTCAGTTGAGAGCACTGGTCTAGGAGGACATTGCCTTGATGCTGAGAGGGCTGAAGGACCCCTTGTGAGGCTGGGTGTTGCTGAGCTCCCTGTGGGGACTTTGCCAGTGCCTTCCTCACAGAGAGGCAGCTGAATCACTCCCAAGGGTCTCCTTTTGGAGCATTTCCCCCTTTGCATGAACGAGAAGCAGCAAGTCATTTCCATCTGCTATTCACCCATCACTTATAACCAAGGACACACATTGGTGAGCACTTGGCCATGTCTGGGCAGGAGTTGGCTGGAACAACTGGCCCAAGACGATATTTGCTGATGCTAAACGACTTTCCCCACTCTCACCCATCCTACAATTATTTTACATCCTAAGTATTCATGCTGGAGATGGAAGTAAAGGATATAACCACCCCAGTTTGCCCAGGACTGTCCCAGTTCTAAATCTGAAAGTGGCACATCTCAGCCCCCAACCCCTACCCCGTATTTGATCTCCTGGAGCAGTAGTTCTCAACCAGGGGTGATTTTGATTCCCAGGGGACAGGAAGCAATGCCCAGAGACATTCTTGGTGGTGGGCCTATTGGTATCCAATGGGTAGAGGCCAGAGATGCTGCTAAACATCCTACAATGCCCAAGACAGCCCCCACAACAAAGCATTTTCTGACCCGAAATGTCAATAGGGGGACTTCCTGGTGGTCCAGGGGCTAAGACTCCACACTCCCAATGCAGGGAGCCTGGGTTCAATCCCCACTTGTCGCAACTAAATACCCTGCATGATGCAAGCAAGAGCAAAGGCCTTGCATGCTGCAACTAAGAGCTGGGGCCGTCAAATAAATAAACAAACATTTTAAAAACCCAAAACCAACAACAAAATGTCAGTAGAATACCTGCCTTAGTTGGAAAGCCAAATTCCAAAATGTAAAATAACCCCACGGAGCCACAACACAAAACATCACAGCAAATGTCCACACTTCTCAGCCCATCTGTAGTTTCTTCAACAAAAATGCACCAGAAAACTGATTAGAAGTAGAGTTCGGGTTCTTTCTCTAATTTTAGAGTTAAAATGTAAAACTGTCACAAACCCGTGGCTTAAAAGCCCCGGGGCAGGAACACTGTGGTTAAATCTAATGGTACAGACTTCACGGAAGGATGGTGCAGAGGGCAAGCCTTGCTTTTCATCCCCAGTCTGAGATAAAGCAAACTAACTTCTTTGTCATCTCTCCCATGGCGGGAGGATTCCCCACTCCTCATCCGGTGTAATCTCCCCCAGAAGGTGGAACTTTTTACCTTCTCTCTGCTCTGTGAGAGGTCTCTGTGAGGGGATCCCGCTCTCAATGTTCTGCTTCAAAAGCCTCAGCTGTCATTCCCCACCCCGCCCTGGCCCCGGGTGGATGTAAAACCAGAGCCTCTGCACCCAGAGTGCTGCTGCGCATGTTCCCACTGCTTTGGTTTCTTTCGTTTCCTACCCCTGGGTGCCCCAAACAGTTTCCTGGAAGCCCAGCTTACTTTTCAGTGGATGTTTGTAGTTTATCCGCATTTCTAGATATCTATGCTGCTGCTAAGTCACTTCAGTCGTGTCTGACTCTGTGTGACCCCATAGACGGCAGCCCACCAGGCTCCCCCGTCCCTGGGATTCTCCAGGCAAGAACACTGGAGTGGGTTGCCATTTCCTCCTCCAATGTGTGAAAGTGAAAGTGAAGTCGCTCAATCCTGTCCGACCCATAGGTGTCTATGGTGGAGCCATTTTCTGCCCTCCAATTTACCATAAGGTCTGATCTGGAAGTTTCCACCCTCGTTGTCCTCTCTTTTCTTTTCCTTCATTTAAAAAACCCACAACTTTTAATTTTGGAATAAATTTAGCTTTAGAGATAAGTTGCAAAAATGGTATACAGAATCCTTGAATATACCTTACTCAGTTTCCCCTAATGTTACCATCTTAACATTTCCATGGTACATTTGCCACAACTAAGAAATCAGTATAGGTACATACTCTCCGGGGCTTCCCAGGTGGTGCTAGTGGTAAAGAACCTGGCTGCCGATGCAGGAGACATAGGAGACTAGGGTTCAATCCCTGGGTGGAGAGGATCCCCTGGAGGAGGTCACTGGCAACAGGCCCTAGTATTCTTGCCTGGAGAATTCCATGGACAGAGGAACCTGGCGGGCTACAGTCCAGAGTCTGGGTGACAGAGTCAGATGTGACTGAAGCAACTTAGCACGCTTGCACTGTTCACTAAACTATGGGTTTTATTCAAATTTCACCAGTTTTTTCTTTACTTGTTCCCAGATCCAGCCCAGGAAACCCCATTCTATTCACTCTGCCTTTGTGTTTTATTTGATATCAACTATCTTTGATATCAAATACTATCACTGTCTTGATTAAAGCAATCGTTCCTTTCTTTCCCTAGAAAAATGCACAGTGATGTGTACACACACACACATACACACACAGTCACCCCCTGTTATTTTTGGCCTCACTGCGTGGCGTGTGGGATCTTAATTCCTGACCAGGCATTGAACCCTTGCCTCATCAGTGGAAGCAAGGAGTCTTAACCACTGGACTCCCAGGCAAGTCCTATACACACACTTTTGATTAGACAAAACTGACAAGAATTGGCTGGAACTGGCCAGAATCGTCCGGCATTGTTGGATATTCTCCCCAAATCATCTTTACCTCTTCTCTTTCCCTCTCCTCGTATCCAGTCAGTTTTTAAGCCTTGTTTATTCCACCTCCCAGGGCCTCTCCAATTCCTTTCTCTCTCTCTTCTTTTTCTTCCTCCCTCCCTTCCTTCTTTCCTGTCTTCCTCCTCCCTCTCCTTCCCTCCTTCTCTCTCTGTCTCTCCCTTCCACATTCTTCCTCCCCCCATAGTCTCTCACAGAAACCTCCTCAATTGTCCCTGCCTCATCTCACCTTGCTGATCCAGAGAGATCCTTCCAACACCCTGAGCTGGTCCTCACAGATGCCCTCCAGGAGTGCCCGTTGCCTTTGGGAAGAGCGCTCCCACCTGCCCTGCAGCTTATCCCATTGCTCACAACATTGTTCCAGATTTGCTTCAGCTCTTGTGTGTTCAGCTCTGCAGATACTTGCCTTGGCCTGTCTTCAGCCGATCTGAGTTTCTTCCTTGAGTCTTGGCTGTGCGGTGGCTTCTTTAGGGAAGACGAGGTAGGAGCCTCTCTGAGAGCCCCTAGAGCCCCTGCACCCGCCGTTCACACGTCCCCATGAATTTTTGTTCAGTCTGGCCTCCCCCTGCTCAAGGTCTTCTGTGATCATCCCTCTTCCCGGTGCCTGACACATAGGAGGTAACTAGTTTTGAATGACTAAATGCATGCCAGGGAATCAAACACTGCTCCTTTGGATCAACTGTCCCTTTGAGGCAGGGCGGGGTGGGGGGGCAGTGGTGAGAAGGGTGCGGGCACCACCCATGTGTCCTGATGCCTCCAAACTGGTCTGTCTTGGCTCTCGGATGGTGTGCCTGGACTTTTCCAGCTGAGCACTGAGGGCGTTGACTGACCCTGGGTTACCATGTTGTTTAGCACAATGATTGCTGTGAGAAGCTGTATCAGCATCACCAGGGAGCTTGTTAGCCATGGAGAGCCTCAGTCCCCACTTTCCCGCCCTCCTCCCAATTCCTGGTCCCTTTGATTTTCTCCACTGAGCAAGTGGTGGTTATGGATGCCTGGGGTGCAACCTACCAGAAAATGGGGCTGTGACAGGTCACTGCTCAATTAATCCCCTTTCCACCTGGGCAGGCAAAGGCCTTTAATTGGGAGGCGGAAAGGAGCCACTTGCCTGCGCTGGGATGGTAATGAACTCCACCCTGCCTGGCATCCCCCTCACCCACCTCCTTTACCTCTGGGATTTTAGAAACAAGCATTAGGAGGGTTTCAGAGGACTTTCATCAACCTGGAGCTCAAAAGAGCCTTGGCTAAGCTGTGTCTCTTTTGTGAAGAGATGTCTATAACTTTACAGCTTGACAGGTAGTGATGGCAACATAATGATCATGGCCCACCCTACTGAGCTTCCACCTGAGCCACGTAATGTGTCAGGTGTTTCGTACATAACAATTCATTTAGTCTTCACACATCTTATAAGGTAGGTATCATGATTCCCTCCACCTCCCGCCTTTATAGATGAAGAAACCAAAGCACGGAGAGTTTGAATAACTTGCCTGGGGTCATGCAGCACCTTAATGGCAGACCTGCATGGCTCCAGACCTAATTTAGAGATTCCTGCTATGTTGAAGCCTGTTTCCCTGTCTCAAACTTGATGGTCTGGTCATTCGTTCTTTCCCTTATTTGTTCAGAAAGTCTTATTTGAGCACCTGTTTGGTCTCAGTAGTTGGTATGTACTGGAGATACTGTGACACATTATACAGAAGTGACCTCTGGCCTCATGGATCTTACACTCTATGGAGACTGACCTTAAGAAAAATAAGCACAGAAATAAAATGTCATTAATACACAGGTAATATGGCTTTGTGTCATGCAGGCACAAACTTGAGGGAGGAGCTCCAAATTATTTCAGAAATTTGTCATTTGTTTGCCCCTTTTCTCTCCCTAGTTGAACTGGGGGGTGCCCACTGGTGATTACGACACCACAGTGAGTCCCCTTCCTGGATGGGGAAAAGGCAGGGTGTTGAATAACACCCATTATACAGGATACAGGAACATCTGAAAGTGGTACATACCCCAGGTTCAGAGACCCAGAGAGCTTCCTGGAGGGGGTGATGTGAGACCCCTACTGAGACCTGAAGGGTGAGGAAGAGTCAGCAGAAGAGTGTTCCAACTGGCGGGCATAGCATGTGCAAAGGCCCAGAGGTATGAGAGAGAAGGGAGCATTTGGAGAATTGCAAATGGTTCAGCCTGGCTGGGAATTTGAGAGCGGGATGAAGCTGGAGGTGAGGGGCGGGATGTGAGATGTGGGGGCGGGATGCACAAAGAAGCGTGTTGCTCTGGAAACCAAGAGGCCAAACTACATGGTATTTTACCTCAATTAGCAGCACGGAAGGCTCCCAAGGTCTCCCAGCTGGGGTGGGAGTCAAAGCTTTTGGAAGCTTTGAGCTTGTTAAGGAAAGAGGACATGCCAGCAGTGTTTGGGGCTCATTTTTAAAATCTCTCTTTTTTTTTTAAAGAATAAATTGTCACCTTCCCACACGATCTGGCTGTTCGCTCCCCTGGCCCCAATCCAGCCTCCCACAAACACACTACCCTGCTGCCTGCTACCCAGATCAGCCTTGGGAACCAGCCGGGAGAGAAGGGGGCTCTGGGAGCCACATTTGCCTCCCTCCACATCACTACTGGGCCCCAGATGTGTCTCCCAGTGTCTGGGAAGGTGGCCCCTGGGAGAGCTCAGTCACCTTCAGCACCTCCTGGTCCATACACCCCACCCCAGGGGGCCTTCCCACTGAGCCCCAGCTGTGGTGTGCAGAACCACTGGTCCCAGGCCTCTCATGCCTGAGCATTGCTTTCCCTTCTCCAGGGCTGCTCTTGTGGTCATATGAAACAGAGGAGACAACTGGGTGTTTTTTTATTTTGCTCATAACAGTGGCCATTCATTGCATGCTAAGTATACCTGTTGAGACCAAACTGGGGATGGGTATCTGTATTACCCCCCCTTTACAGATGCAGAAACTGAGGCTCAAAGAGGTTAAGCTTCCACAGCTAAAAAGTGGCAGTGTCAGGATGAAACTCAGGTCTGAAGCACTGCAGTGCCTCCAGAAAATATCTTTTTTTGGTCTTGTTTTCTCATTTGTAAGACAAACATATTAAACACCAAATTTAACAATGTAATGGACTGAATGTTGGTGCCCCACCCTCAGATTCATATGTTGAAATCCTACCCCCTAATGTGATGGTGTTTGGAGATGGGGGCCTCCAGGAAGAAATTAGGGTCATAAGATGTCATAAGGGTGGAACCCCATGATGGGGTTAGTGCCCTTATGAGAAGAGAAGAGACAGAGCTCTCCTCTCTGTGGCCATTTGCAAGACAGGAAAAGAGCTCTCACCAGGAACTGAACTGGTCAACACCTCAGTTTCGGAGTTCCCAGGCTTTAGAAGTGTGAGAAATAAATTCCAGGAGTTTAAGCCTCCCAGTCTATGGTACTAGGTTGCCAAAACATTCCTTTGGGTTTTCCCAAAATGTCTTATGGAAAAACATGAATGAATTTTTTGGCCAGCCCAATATTTTGTGATAGCAGCCTGAGCTGACTAAAAGCATCATAATCAAGCAAATAATTCAATGTTTCCTGGGTGCTTATTTGGCTTGAGGTCTGTGCCCTCAAGTCACAGTCTGGAGGGAGGAATACATAGCACACCTGGCCATGAGTCCTTACATGCTAAGGGACATTCTAGAAGTGCGTAGAGGGCTCTGTGACCATACAGGAGGGGTAGGGAATAGACTAGAGTGTGCAGGTCAGGGAGGTACTCTAGGATCCAACACTATGATCCAGACTAGAGGGTGCAGAGGGATGTACTCTGGGAAGCAGGGACTCTCTGCTGCCCAAGCCTCAGTGTGCCAGCCTCAGAGCTTAGACTCTGGAGTTAGATTACTCTAGTTAAAAACTCAGCTCTTTGTGCCTCAGTTTTCTTCTCTGTAAAATGGGCATGATGATAGTGCCAACTTCATAGGTAAACCAGTGCCTGGCTCACAGTAGGCGTTCTAATAAACCTGAGATATTATTACAGCAGAAACAGCCTCAGCCCTGGAATATTCCTGGAGCTGGGAATATTCCTGGTGCAGGAGAAGAAGATGAACCAGGCCCACTCTCAATAAGGACGGGTTTTGGCTGTGTGCCCACCTTCATGGTCTGCACGGGCTCACCAAGACCCCAGCTAAGCACTCTCTAGTCCCACATCAGCACACACACTCACACTTACACGCCCAAACACCATTCCACAGTGCCAGCTTTTTGGAGGGGAGAGGAAGAGGCTACAGAACGCAACTGATTCTCCCTCCCCAACCCTGAAGTCCTGTAGAAGCAGGCTCTGAGCATCAAAACACTTTGTTAGAATTTCCTTTGCTGTGAAAAGTTCTTGGCTCATGAGCCAAGAAAAGGAAGCTTTTTGATGGTTATGGTTGAAGACTCATAATAGCAAATGTTTTGGTAGACTTTACCAGGTGCCAGGCCCTCTTTTAAGCACTTAATATTTGTGAATCCACATAAACAAGGTGATCAAAGCCAGGTTCTGAGAAAGGTTTTAGGAAAAGGATCTAGTCTGGCTAAATCCTCCCAAGTCTCAGAATTGTCTAAAGCAGGGAGCAGGGGTCCCCAACCCCTAGGCCATGGACCAGAACCAGCCTGTGGCTTGTTAGGAACCAGGCTGCACAGCAGTAGGTGCGTGGTGGGTGAGTGAGCAAAGCTTCATCTGTATTTACAGCCGCTCCCCATCACTCGCACCGCTTGAGCTCCACCTCCGGTCAGATCAGTGGCGACATTAGATCCTTACAGAAACTCAAACATAGTGTGAACTCCATCTGTGAAGGATCTAGGTTTGTGCACCCCTTATGAGAACCATCCTACCCCTCCCCAACACTGCCTCACCACTAGCCCATGGGAAAACTGTCTTCCAGGAAACCAGTCCCTGGTGCCAAAAAGATTGGGGACCGCTGGTCTAAAGGTTTGTTTCCAAAGCAGATCTAGGGGTATGGCTGAGTTGTATAATTTGCATATATTTGCATGTTCATGAAAGATCCAGAGCAGTGGGATTAAGGGGGAATTTTACACCTAAAGGCTGGGGGTGCAGGAGAAGAAGACGAACCAGGCCCACTCTCAATAAGGACAGGTTTTGGCTGTGTGCCCACCTCCATGGTCTGCACGGGCTCACCAAGACCCCAGCTAAGTGCTCTCTAGTCCCACATCAGCACACACACACTCACACTTGGCACACACACCCAAACACTTAGCTCACACATTCTCTTCTGAAATCACTTTGCTCTAGTGGATTTGTCCACTCAGGCTTGAATTGGGCTTTCTGCTGGGCTTGATGGATGATGAGCTTGGCCAGATTATTTGGCTTCCATAGGCCTCAGTGTGTACAACTGTAATGTGGAAGGATCAGGCTGAGTGGACTTCTGGGACCCGTCCTTCCAACTCCAGCTCTGAGGTCTCCAAAGTTGCTGGGTTGGCAGGGATCTCAGTCTCCCTATCAATACAGTGGGACTGAGGCATGGGGCTAGATGTCTGGAAGTGCCTTTTTGAAGGCATTTCTGTCACAGCAGAAAACTGTCTTCTGGCCAATTCTATCATAACATCAACAACCACGGTGGCAGAAGTAGTAAGGTAAAAGCCATTGTTCAAGTGCTTACTATGTTCATTGGAAGGACTGATGCTAAAGCTGAAGCTGCAATACTTTGGCCACCTCATGTGACGAGTTGACTCACTGGAAAAGACTCTGATGCTGGGAAAGGTTGGGGGCGGGAGGAGAAGGGGACGACCGAGAATGAGATGGCTGGATGGCATCACCGACTCTGTGGACATGAGTTTGAGTGAACTCCGGGAGTTGGTGATGGACAGGGAGGCCTGGCGTGCTGTGATTCATGGGGTCGCAGAGAGTCGGACACGACTGAACAACTGAACTGAACTGACTATGTGCTAAGCTCTTCCCTTGCATGATCTCCTTGAAGATTCTCTAAAACCATCATTTTCCCCACTTTCCAGAGAAGGAAACTTGAAGCTCTGAGAAAGTTGCCACAGGCACAAACTAGTGAGAGAGGACTTCCCTAGTTGCTCCCACTCTCAAAACTCACTCTCAGGCCTTTCCACCTACCGCTGGGCAGAAAGGCAAGATCTGGGAACACACAAATACCCTTTGAAGATATTCTGTCCAATTTCTCTCCTGTTCACCCATTGCTCAGATGAGAAAATGGAGGTACAAGAACAAGGATGCACAGACACCATTATGGACTGAATGTCTGCGTGCCCTCCCAAATTCCCATGCCAAAGCCCCAACCCCCAGTGTGACGGTGTTTGCAGGTGGAGCCTTTGGAAGATGATGAAGGTTAGATGGAGTCATGGGGTCCCCATGATGGGATTAGTGGCCTTATAAGAAGAGGAAGAGAGACCAGAGCACTCTCTCTCTACCATGTGGCCACTTGCAAGCCAGGAAGAAGGCCCTCTCGAGGTAACAGATCAGGTGGCATCTTGATCTTGGACACGAAGCTTCCAGAATGCTTCTTGTAGTGGAAGCCACCCAGTCTGTGGTATTTTGTTATGGCAGCCTGAGCTGACTAATACAAACACTCAGAGAGTTTATGGCAGACCAGAGCCCCTGATGCTTGCCCAAATAAACTGACCACCCTTTACATCCCCCATCACTAGGGTTGCTAGATTAAAAAATGCCTAGTAAAAATTTAATTTCAGATAAACGAGTAATTTTTGGCGTAAGGTATGTCCCATGCAATATTTGAGACACACTAAAAAATGATTTATTGTTTACCTAAAATTCAGGTTTACATGGACATCAGGTAATCCTATCACCCTTTTATTTAGATTCACCCCAACACTGTAACAGCTCAATAATATGGTCTTATGGGGATCTTACGGATGTTTTATTACAGTATTAGTTCTATTTTAATGGGGACAGAAACAGTATCTATGCCATAGAGTTATTGTGAGGATTAAATAATTCCATATATAAAAAGTGCTTAAAACAGTGCCTGGCATATAGGGAGGGCTACACAAGCTTCATTTGTTGTTACTGGTATTATTAATAATTTTAAAACAATGTTTGGAAAGCACCCTCCTGGTAGAGGTGACAGGCAAGATCCTCTGCCTTGAAGGGATTAAAGGACTCAGGACTCTTCCTACCCCAGAGTCAGCACCCCAACCTCCCTATTGAGTTGAAGCCCCACGTCCTTCAAGTGGGACACTGGGAGGCCACATGCCTGGGTCTGATGGATCCCAATCCCAGGGGATCCAGAAAACTTGCAGAGCTGAGTGTCACTAGGCCAGGCGCCAGGGAGGTCACTAGAGGGACCCCTATGTCCTCCTGTGTGCCCAACGCTATGGCACACAGCAAGTCTACAAGCTCCCTGGGAACAGCTATCACAGCCACGGTGAGGGTGGGGAGCTCAGATGCCAAATCCCAACAAAAACATCATTTTCAGATCTTCTTATAGTGCCAGGCATTTTCCTCACATTATCTCATCTCCCTTGCACAGTGGCCCCAGAGGGGGCCATTGTGACCACTGTTTTCTAAAGGTAACCAAGGCTCAGAGAGGTCAAGAAACTTGTGCCAGGTCACACAGCTTTCACGATGCAGTGCTGGGCTTTATCACCAGGTCTCTTTGGGTCTGGCCCTAGGACAACGTCCATCAGCTGGAGGGAGACGAGCTGGAGGGGGGCTGTCAGGAGGCTCGGCTTGGCCCCCCAACATTCCTTGGGTCAGGCGGGCCTGCAGCCTAGTCAGTAAGGCCTCAGTGACAACTCAAGTGTTTGCACTGTCCTCCTCTCCACCTGCTCCTGGCCGGGCCCCAGTGCTTACCTGGGCTGATATTGATGTCTGTCTGCGGAAAGGCCTGAGCGGAGAGAAGGGTCAGGACGGCCACAGTCCACAGCCCCCACTTCTGCATCCTGGGCCCCGAGAAAGCCACCTCCTGGCCTGAGCAGGGGAAAGAGGCCCTGCCGGGTCCGATGGCTCTCCTGCCCAGAACTCAGGAGGACTGGGTAGAGAGACCCCAGTCTCCGCCCTCTCCCCTCCCCTGCTTCTCCCACCTCCCTCCTCCCCGCACACCGAGGTCAGCTCAGAGTGACAGCCCGAAGGCCGCCCCTGGCCGGCCTGCTTCAGAGAACTAAGAGGAAGCACAGTCCTGCTTCCAAGCCAGGAGTGACCTTGGGGCTGGGTTTTCATCCCTTGGGACTGTAAGATGGGACAATAGCAACATGCAGATCCTAGCCTGGCACAAGAAACAAAATATCTTGGTGCCCTTGGACAAAGTGAAAATATAAGTCTGCATATAGAACCGAGGTGTCCTGGGGCAACTCACCCCTGGATGTGATTTGTTGGGTCTGTGCTGGGGGGGCAGCGCTAGTGGTAAACTACCCGCCTGCCTATGCAGGAGAGGTAAGAGACGAGGTTTGATCCCTGGATTGGGAAGGAAGATCCCCTGAGGAGGGCATGGCAACCCCCTCTAGTATTCTTGTCTGGAGAATCCCATGGACAGAGAAGCCTGGTGGGCTATAGTCCACAGGGTCGCAAAGGGTGGGACACGACTGAATCGACTTAGCACGCACACACGTGCGGTGTTTTAAAATTTCTAAAAATTTGTTGTCGGGGTATACAATCAGGAAATTTTAAGTGTAAGTCCAGATTTCTGCGCTCTGTTGAGAATCTGAAGATCTGACAAGACTTAAGCCTCATTTGCTCATGGGAACAATTTCGCAGAGCTCAATGGACATGCTACTGCTAAGTCGCTTTAGTCGTGTCCGACTCTGTGCGACGCCATAGACGGCAGCCCACCAGGCTCCTCTGTTCCTGGGATTCTCCAGGCAAGAACACTGGAGTGGGTTGCCATTTCCTTCTCCAATGCATGAAAGTGAAAAGTGAAAGTGAAGTCGCTCAGTCCTGTCCGACTCTTAGCGACCCCATGAACTGCAGCCTACCAGGCTCCTCCGCCCATGGGATTTTCCAGGCAAGAGTACTGGAGCGGGTTGCCATTGTCTTCCCCGCAATGGACATGAGTTTGAGTAAACTCCGGGAGTTGGTGATGGACAGGGAGGCCTGGCGTGCTGCAGTCCGTGGGGTCGCAAAGAGTGGGACACGACTGAGTGACTGAACTGAACCGAACTGAGAGAGGGCGCCCCCTTCAGGCAGGCCTCAGCACTTGGGCTCAGCCGGTCCCCACCACTTCTGCGTCTGAGCCCTGGATTCCCCGCAGCGAGGAGGAAGGCCAGGCCTGGCAACTCCTCCCTGGTCTTTCGGAGGTTAAAGAAGGCACTGCTAGAAGGTTCTTGATGTAGAGGAAGTGTTCAAAGAGAAGCAAATGTTATTGTTAGTGTATGGTTCTAGTGTGTTCAAACTTAAATGATGATGTTTCATTGGAATCTTGTTGCTTTTATGAATTATACTTCTAAAAATCGGAGTCTTCCTGTATCCTCTGGCAAGTCACTCTGCCTCTCTGAGCCTCTATTTCCTCCTTTATAAAACAGGGGATAATAACAGTACATGAAAGTGTTAGTTGCTCAGTCATGTCCGACTCTTCTCCACCCTATGGACTGTATTCCCCAGGCTCCTCTGTCCATGGGATTCTCCAGGCAAAAATACTGGAGTGGGTTGCCATTTTCTTCTCCAGGGGATCTTCCCCACCCAGGGATCGAATCCAGGTCTCCTGCACTGCAGGCAGATAATCTTGACCGTCTGAGCCACCAGGGAAGCCCCCGATAACAGTGCCTATCTCACCAAGTTTAAATGTAATCATTTGTCTGTAATACTCAGCATAGAAGCTGGCAAATAGCAGGTGTTGAATGCATGATAGCAAATTTTGCTGTGATTGTCACTGATCCTGTGCAGGTCTTTACCTGGCCTTCTTTGAACACTCCCCCCTTTCACTCCTGAAATGCCCAGTCAGGTGCCCTGACACTTCATGTGGCTGGCATTCACGGGGCACAAATGTGTCCCAGTCGCTCACTTTCTCTCTGCAACACCCGGCTGTGCCTGCGAGGAATAACTTAACTCGTGCCCACATGGTGTGCTTTGACAGCCCACACAGGGCTGAAAGCCTGCCAAGGCCTGACTCATGCTAAGAGCACAGCCCAGGTCCATTTTCAGCCACAGCAGAACTCTTGTCTATCCCTTGCCTCCAAACTTTGTGGGGGTGTGCCCCAGAGCATGCACATTTATTCATTTAAAAATGACATGTTTATTATATGTGATATGCACATACAACTTACTGCATACAACCCTGTCTGTTATAAAACAGCCCTCCCCCAAACTGACTTATTTAAAAAGTTGATACAAAAACATAAACATGGAAGACAGTTGGGATGCTTTCTTCCCACTCTCCATCATCTGGTGCGCTGACTGTCCTTCAGGGGCCCCTGCTGTCATGTCAAACAACCTCCGTGTGAATGGACCAGGTGGACAAGGAGGGTCATCAGACACAGGCCACTAGAAATGCTTTTGAAAAGTGGAGGGTCCTTCGATTTGGCAAATAAACCTCCTAAATGGTCCGAGTTGATAATATGTGGTGGCTGGAGATTTTGGTAAATGGGATCATGACCCTGCTCTGAAGGAAACACGACAAGTGTTTGTGACATGCTCAGCGCAGCGTGTGGTTCATGGACAAGCAGCGGTGGCATCTCCTGGGAGCTCATTAAAAGTGCATAATCTCAGGCCCCAGCCCTGACCTGCTGAATTGGAACCTGCATTTTGACTAGATCCCCGGAGAGTCATGTGTACATTCATGTTACCTTACTCTAGACAGGGGCAAGCAAACTTTCTTAAAAATTCTGTTTTTTAAGAAGAATTAAGAGTTCTTTTGAGAAGAATATATTTAAGGTGTACAACATGATGATGTGACATATAAATATATAGTGAAATGATAAGGCAAACTAATTAACATATCATCTCCTTCGGTGTGTGCTGAGTGCACCTGAAATCTACTCTTGGCAGATTTCCAGCATTCAGTACTGTGTTGTTAATTACAACCATCACACTGTACCTTTGATCTCTGGACTTATTCATCCTACATAACTGCGACTTAATTTTTTTCTGTAAAGAGCCAGATAGTAGTGGCTTCGCAGGCCACAACTCTGAATCGCAGGAATGAGCCTGACTAGGTTCCAGTAAAACTTTATTTACAAAAAAGAGCAGTGGGCTGGATTTGGCCTGCAGGCCACGGTTTGCACGCCCAGCTCCAGACTTCAGGTTTACCGTCTAGAACATAGACAATTTATTCACTTAACATATAGGATCTTTGCTGCCATTTGGAGGTTGTAGAGGTCTCTTTGTAACACAATGTGTATTTTCTGGTTTCTTAAAGACGTTAGTCTCCCCTTGACTGTATACATGCCCACATACACCCATTGTGCTCATGGTGGCCTGCGGGTTCAGCAAAGATCTATTTCTTTCTTCCAATCATCTATCTGTCATCTCCTTTAGCTTCTTACCTTTTAAAAATTGTCATTTATTTACTAGTAAGTATGGCTGGATGGCATGACTGACTCGATGCACATGAGTTTGAGTGAACTCCGGGAGTTGGTGATGGACAGGGAGGCCTGGCGTGCTGTGATTCATGGGGTCGCAAAGAGTCGGACACGACTGAGAAACTGAACTGAACTGAACTGAAAGTAAAGTTCCCTGCCCCTCACCAGCATTATAAAAGGGACAGTAGAGGCTGGTTAATTTCATACTTTCCAATTCAGGCATATCTGTATCTGTGTTCAAATTTCAGACCTGTTCTGTGTGACCCTACACTGATTATTTAATCCCTCTTAACTCCGGTTTCCTCATCTGAAAAATGGGAACAAATCAATACCTTCCCTCACACAAGTGCTTAGAACAATGCCTGACACTTAAGTGCTCGATATACGTTAAACTACCATGAGATCACTATCAGTTCAGTTCAGTTCAGTCGCTCAGTCGTGACCGACTCTCTGTGATCCTATGCATAACAGCACACCAGGCCTCCCTGTCCATCACCAACTCCCGGAGTTCGCTCAAACTCATGTCCATCGAGTCGGTGATGCCATCTAGCCATCTCATTCTCTGTCGTCCCCGTCTCCTCCCGCCCCCAATCCCTCCCAGCATCAGAGTCTTTTCCAGTGAGTCAACTTGTCGCATGAGGTGGCCAAAGTATTGGAGTTTCAGCTTTAGCATCAGTCCTTCCCATGAACACCCAGGATTGATCTCCTTTAGAAGGGACTGGTTGGATTTCCTTGCAGTCCAAGGGACTCTCAAGAGTCTTCTCCAGCACCACAGTTCAAAAGCATCAATTCTTCGGCGATCAGCTTTCTTCACAGTCCAACTCTCACATCCATACATGACCACGGGAAAAACCATAGCCTTGACTAGACGGACCTTGGTTGGCAAGGTAATGTCTCTGCTTTTTAATATACTATCTAGGTTGGTCATAACTTTCCTTCCAAGGAGTAAGCTTCTTTTAATTTCATGGCTGCAGTCAGCATCCGCAGTGATTTTGGAGCCCAAAAAAATAAAGTCTGACACTGTTTCCACTGTTTCCCCATCTATTTCCCATGAAGTGATGGGACCAGATGCCATGATCTTTGTTTTCTGAATGTTGAGATCACTATAGGACCCTCAAAAACACTGAATTGGAAGGTATAAAATTGTAGTAAAATGACTTCCCAAAAGAAGGGCAATGTCTTCCAGTCTTTTCTCTAGGCATAAGTTTGAAATTTTTACTAAGGCGGTGCTCATTCCTAATTATTTTAAATGGTATTTTTGACCCTGAAAAGAGGAAAGCGATCCCACTGGCAGTGGAAGACAGGCCACCAGAAAGGAAAGGAATCAGGAGACGTGGACGGCTGTGCCACTTGTGCTGCTGCTGTTCTGTCTATAATCAGCAGACACTGCCCGATGCGTGTCCAGTAGGAACGGCCAGCAAGTGTGGTGTGTTAAGACACCTTGCTGGCATTATCCTGGCTCATCCGCATACCACCTGCAGCCTTGCGGGGTAGAAACTGTCATCCTATTTTCGGATGAGTCAGTCCAGCACAGTGGTCAGCCACACCAGCTCTGAGTTAAGTGTGTTAGGGCTGCTTCAACAAAGTTCCAGAGATGGGATGGCTCAAATAGCACAGCTTCACCGCCTCACAGTTCTGGAGGCTGGAAGTCCCAAGTCCAGGTGTTGGCAGAAGCGGTTCCAGGGAAGGCGCTGTCCTCGGCCTAGGTCTCCAGGCCTCTCTCCTTGACTTGTAGATGCTGTCTTCCCCCTAGGTCTCCGCACATCATCTTCCCTCAGCGTGTGTCTGCCTCTGTGTCCTCACCTCGCCTTAATGTAAGGACACCAGTTGTATTGGATCAGGGCCCACCCTGATGACTTCATTTAACCTGAATCACTTTTAAGGAGCCCGATCTCTCAACACAGTCATACGCTGAGGTAGTGGGGGTTAAGGTTTCAGTACACGAGCTTGGGGGAGATACAGTTTAGCTCACACCAGGCTCCAGAGTCAGCCAGGCCTGGGTTGGCATTCTAGCTCCACTGCTTACTCACCACTTAATCTCATGAAGCCTCAGCTTCCTCATTTGTAAGAGGGAACTAACAACATCTCCCACGTGGGTTGCAGCAGGAGGATGAAATGAGACATTTAGCACTTGGCACGGTGCTTGGTCAGCCCTCTGGTTATTGGGAGCGAGGGCAGCAGGTGCTGGGATGCCCCACTTGCAACCCTCAGTTACCCGAGTGCCCACGAGGCTGCCGTGGGCTGGACTGCACACGGGGGCAGCTCACCTGCTCGAGCACACCCTCATTCCCTGCCTGGGGGTTTCTCTGTGCTACCCAAGTTGGCTCAGCCCAACAGGACAGTGCTTAAGTGTCCAACACTGAATGCCAATGGGGACACCCCTCAGGCCCTGAGCAATAAGATGCAGTAGTTAAAAAGCCCAGTTTCCCTGTAGCAGTCACTCTCAAGTGTATTCTATTAATATGTGGGTCCCCAGCATGACTGAGCCCTAGATGCCCACAATACCAGTTAAAGCAGGCTTTGATGGTGTTCCTCCTTCCCCTGACTTATCCTTCTGTTTATGATTTTTGGGGTCACCTCCCAAATAAGCCATCACACCCAAGTCCTTGCACCCAAGTCAATCCTAAAGGAAATCAGTCCTGAATATTCATTGGAAGGACTGATGCTGAAGCTGAAGCTCCAATACTTTGACCACCTGATGAGAAGAGCTGCCTCGTTTGAAAAGACCCTGATGCTGGGGAAGACTGAAGGTGGGAGAAGGGCATGACAGAGGTTGGATGGCATTACCAACTCAATGGACGTGAGTTTGTACAAGCTCTGAGAATTGGTGATGGACAGGGAAGCCTGGCATGCTGCAGTCCATGGGGTTGCAAAGAGTCGGACACGACTGAGCGACTGAACTGCACTGAACTGAACCCAAGTCCTTGCCTCAACATCAGCTTCTGAAGTGCCCCACGTAAGATAATGAGGAAACTGGGGCCCAGAGCAGCTCTGAGACTTGATGAGGGTGCAGGCAGGGAGTGCCGGGCCTGAGGTCTGAACCATGGCTTCTCTGGCTCCAAAGCCAATCACCATGTAACCTCATCTCTAGCCCTGTCTTCCCTCACTGTTTCTTCTCTCATATTTCTCTCCTCTTCCCATTTTATAAAGAAGGAAAAGCGTCTCCTTTTCTCTCCTTAGAAACATAACCTAAGGCAACCTCCCTGTCTTTCCCCCTTGACCTTCACGCCACCTCCACTCCAGAGTGGGAGGCACCAGAAGACCCAAGAGGGGACCCTGGGAAGCCCACTGTGGCCAGCAGTGGACCCGTCTCAGCCCATGAGGTTTACCCAGGTCAAGCCCCTTTTACTGGGCACGGCCAATAGAAAGCTAAGTAGCTATGGCTCTTGTCCTGAACAAGTGAACAGTTTTACAGGAAAAACTCTTCCTTTCCGCACCTGGAAAATGGGGATAATAATAGCTCCTTTGCCAAGAGGTTGTTGTGAGAATTAAATAAGGCTGTGCCAGAGTTGGGCTTAGCATGCAGTAAGGCCTCAATTAGAGGTAGTTCTTGTTACAAAAGTTAAACAGAAATAAAAGCTTCTTGTGGGGAGGACAGGAAGGAGCTGTCGTTTCTGTCTTGGCAATTGAAGGTGGGTCTTGATGATGAGTATGAATTGAAATTATTAAGCTGCTGGTAACCATGATACTCCCTGAATGGGGAGAGCCTGTTCAGGAGACAGAGTGATAAACAAAGCCCTGATTACTTCATTTGAGCCCCTGGATCCAGCTATGCCTAAAGCCAGGACTTCCTCTGTGGCTTAAACAATTTGGTGTTAAGTTCCCATTGCTTGCAACAGGAGGGACCTAACATAAATCCTTATCTTCTTTTACACAAGTTCTCTTGTCAGTTGTCAGACGAATATACCTTAACGTTTTAACTGTTCTTTCTGCCTAGCCCACACACAAGTCTTACCAACAATGTCCAGCATGACTGGCTGGCCGCTTATACCCACTGTGGCCCTCGAGTGTTCCAGCTGAGACCCTAGGTATCATGGGGCAGGGACAAGCCATCCCTGTGCTTGGTCTGAATTCTGGACCCATGAGATCTGTGAGCACAATAAACACCAGTGCTTTGAGTTTTTACACAGAGACAGTAACTGAAATACCCTCCTACCCTCCATGCCCGTGTTCATGAAGAAAAAGATAAGTCAAATGCATGGCACAAATAAATAACCTTTAATTTCAATAAATAGCTCCCCATTATACCAGACAACACACTGTGGGAAAAGATACAGAAGCATCCAACAGAGAGAGAGAGAGAGAGATCTGTTCTAACTACACTAATTTCTTAGCACGAGAGAAGTGACTTTGGTTCACACACAAAACACAGCGAGACCCTCAGAGTGTGACAAGGAGGGAGACTCTTGGGTGGGGGCGTGGTGGCCTTTTTATTCCATGTAACCGTTCTCTGCAGGTCTTCTGGGAGTCATAATCACCATGATTTGGTCAAAAAATTTTACTTCTGCTCTATCATATTCTATTAACTTGCTATTCACACACGCTACTGTTACTGAAGGTGGGGTCTTGACACACACGAGGGTGGTGGGTGAAACTTCATTGATGGGCAAGGCAGACAGAAGGAGTGCTCAGGCCTGAGGTCCCGGCCAGCACCTTGCTCACCAAAGGGACACACAGGCACACACACACACACACACGCTCATCTGAGGGCACACACGCCAGAACATCCACACACATACCCACGGGGAGTCCCCAGGGAGAAGCGAACACAAGGACGGCTTCAGGGAAGCCGGGAGAGGCTTCTGACACGGGAATATTTTTTGTTGCCATTTGGTTTCTTCAAATAGTCTAATCTATGAATCACACCCACTAAAGAGAAGACAAAGTACTTACACGTTGGGGGAAAGGTGGCAGGTTTGAGGAACCTCTGGGAACAGCAGACTGTTCGGGAGTCACCCAGTGGGTGCGCATTTTGGGTTTGGGGGGTCAGGCCAGACTCTTGGAAAACTTCATCTCAGTGGAGGCTGGCACCCTCGGGGAGGTCTTTTCTCTGGTCTGAGGGTTGAAAGTGCATTTTGGGGTGGGAGGACCCACAAGAGCAAGCACTGCCCACAAGTCTCACGGCAGAGCCCGCTCAGCTCACGGCTGATGGATGGATGGGGCTTCTGGAGAGTTCTCAGGCCTCGCTCCTCAAGGGTGGCCAGGATGTGATCAATAGTCAGTGCCCTCTTGGTTCTGAGAGGAGTTGGGTGTGTAGGGGGGTGTGTGTGTGGTGTGTGTGTGTGTGGATGGCACAGTATACACATATGGCATTTTTTTTGTCCTAAGTTTTCTTCCCTTTTTCCGCAGACGACAGCTGCTGTCCCTGCGGCCCTCAGGTCACCTCCAGCGAGGCAGGGGACACACGGTCGCACTCGGCCCGGGACCGCAGGCTGTGCCACTGCTCCACGGCCGTGCGGTGGGCGCTGAGCATCCGCCGCCAGTGGTTCGATTCCGAGGGCCCGGAGGAGTACTGGCCGATGACGATCCTCCCGATGAAGTCGTTGCTGCTCTTCATGTTGTGGCCGAACACTAACCAGAGGAGCAGGGAGGGCAGGACAGAGGCGTTAATCTCCATACGTCTCGATGGCAGGCACAAGCCCTTGTTTATAGGACACTGTTTCTTTTAACCCCAGAGAATTCCCCGATTCCCTCCTCACCCTCCCATGAGTCCCTTGGCTGCAGCTTTTAACCTCTGACCCTGCAGCCTCACCATGGCTGCCCCCAGGGCACGACAGCCGGGTAGCCCCAGTGGAACCGCCCAGCCACCACTGGAGTCCGGCTGAGTGCTTGAACCAGGTTCTGAAGGTCGCAATGCTGACACGGGCGGCTGGGTGATTCTCTGTGGGGGCAGCCTGTGTGCTATAGACTGTCCAGCAGCACTTCAGGCCTCTACCCACCAGCTTCCATTTGCACCTCCAGCCCAGCGGTCACAATCCCCAAATCTCCACACAGGGCCCAGTATCTCCAGGAGGTCAATTCACCCCAGATAAGAACCACCTGGTTAAGCTGTAGGCCATGAGAACAGACATCCTAGGTGAATCCTAGGGCTTCACTTCAACTTCATAGCTCAGTTGGTAAAGAGTCCACCTGCAATGCAGGAGACCCTGGTTTGATTCCCGGGTCAGGAAGAGCCTTTGGAGAAGGGACAGGCTACCCACTCCAGTATTCTTGGGCTTCCCTTGTGGCTCAGCTGGTAAAGAATCTGCCTGCAATGTGGGAGACCTGGGTTCGATCCCTGGGTTGGGAAGATCCCCTGGAGAAGTTTGGAAAGGCTACCCACTCCAGTATTCTGGCCTGGAGAATTCCATGGACTATCTAGTCCATGGGGTCGCAAAGAGTGAATCCTGGCTCTGTCATTCGACAGCTCTGGGACCCCTGAGATAAGCAAAGGAGCCCCTCTGACACTCAGTTTCCTCCTCGGTTAGACGGGAATCTTAACTACCTCAGGAGCCTGCAGTGAGATAATGAACATGTAACAGTGTCTGGCACTTAATGTTGTTTGGTTGCTAGGTTGTGTCCGACTCTTTGCAACCCCATGGACTGTCACATGCCTGACTTCCCTGTCCTTCATTGGCTCTCAGAGTTTGCTCAGATTCATGTTCATTGAGTAGGTGATGCTTTCGAACCATCTCATCCTCTGCCGCCCTCTTCTTAGTGCAGCCTTGGCACTTAATATGTGCTCAACAAACACTCCACTGCTCTTTCAATCCTCAAGTTCACCTGTTGACCTTTACCAAAGAGACAGGCTACAGAGGCAAGGCTCCTGAGAGAAATGGCTTCGGCAATTTCTTCTCCCTTTGTTGCACTGTATGTCCCTTCGGAAGGCTGTTAATTCCCATGCAAGCTTAATTCGTGTCTTTCAAGCCTAATGAGATAGCTTGATTTATCTTCCCAGCCGAGTTCTGCCTAATTCCTTATCTGCATGTGGGGAGTCAGGGCATGCCATCTCGCTGACGGGAAAGCAGGCTGTGTTTGTCTGTGTTATAAATGAAGGACTACAGAATAGGGACTATCAAAGATTCACCCAGCGTGAGCAGAGCACAGGCAAGCAGATCCCAGAAGGGGTGCCCATTATCAAACACACCAGCTAAAATATGCAACCCAAAACAGAGACTGAATGCTAACAAATCTCTGTTCTCCTCTGTGGGATTCACATCAAGAATTCCAAATGATAAAAATAAGGGGAAAAGAAGAAAAGTGGAAAAACAAAAACTCTATCCATCGTTTTAAGCCCTCAAAGACCAAGAGTGAACTGGGCTAAGTGACATCTCCATCAACAGTGTCCCATACCTATCAGCTCCATGAACAAAAACTGGACCATGTTCATTTTTCGTACATCTGATAAAGTGGTCACTATGCATAGGTAGACCTTATTTATAGGGAGACCCCTTACAGAAGAGAAAAATTAGGAATAGAATCTTTGCTTAATAAAGGAAATTGCTGAGAAGCTCTCTGATGCATCTGAAAAAACAAGCACAACTTTTTTTCAATAGGCAACATTCAGGACTCTTGAACCACACCTCGTAGGGAATGGAAGGTCAAACTTTCACCAAATGAAAACAAGTTACCACAGTCCCTTTCCCTGTAGGCCTCACATCTAAAGCAAGACGTCAGGAGACCATTTCAGGCCCCATTTGGACTTTTTCCCTGGGGATAAAATGTTCTATCTTCCTCTGCCTCTCCAAAACTCAAGAATGAAAATGGAGAAAAAGCCTAGTGGTTTTGCTTCTTCGGGAAGTGGTTTTAAGAACAGAACTCTCAAATGTTCTCAGGTGCTGTTGGTGAAAGAGGAAGTAGTTTCATCTTCTGGGCAGAGTATCTGCTCAAAGTAAGAATGTCATTGCTTAAGACCCAGCAATTTTGCCTCCAGAGATCTGTCCTGTAGAATCACCTGCACGAAGGGACAAAGATACACATAAAAGAAATATCCACCATAGCAGGGACTGACAAACTGGAGCTCTCAAGCCAAACCTGGTCTGATTTTTGTAAATAAAGTTTTATTGGAACCCAGTCCAATCCGTTTGTTCACACAATGCCTGCAGCTGCTTTTGTGCTACAGCAGCAGAGCTGAGTAGCTGCAAAAGGGACTGTGTGGCCTTCAGAGCTGAAAATATTTACTATCTGGTCCTTTACAAAGACCTTTGCCAACCCTTCCTCTAGAACATCATTTGTGAGCATGAGAAATGGAAACAACAAAAACACTTCATGAGCAAGTGTGACTGAGGCTGTTGATATCCTGCCCACCCTGGAGGCTACCCCTACTAGCCTTTGTTGCTGGCATCCTACTGTGAGCACCGGCTGCTCTCTGCCTGGGACACTGGACACGCCAGTGTACACTGACCACGTGACTTTTGTAGAGGCCTTGGGCCACACAAGAGCAACTTGACCTCAGAAAAGGCTAGGGACTAGGCTCAGTCACCCGGACTGTCAGTCATGCTTGCACGACTGACCCCTAAACCAAATTCTAGACACGAAGCCTCCAGTGAGCTTCCCTGGTTGGTGATCCTCCGAGCATGTTGCTGCACGTCGTTATTGGGAGAATGAAATGCTGTCCACGTGACATTGGTAACTCATGCCTGGTCTCTCCTGGACTCTGCCTTTTGCTGATTTGAGTCTGTATCTTTTCACTGCAGTGAACTGTAACCATGAGTATAACAGCTTTTCCAAGTTCTGTGAGTCCTGGAGACTCCATGAACCTGACAGTGGTCCTGCCCCCCAAGCTCCAGGTACCCACTCATGGATCATCCTTCACAGGCCCGCCTCCCTTTCTGGTCTCACTTGCCCAATCTCTTCTCAGTATTTCCTGGGATCATCTTCCTAGTAGCCTGCTTGCACCCAAGTCTTGTCTTAGGACCAGCTTTGGGAGCACCCAGATGAAGACTGGAGAGGACTAATTAAATAATTTCTGATGTGACAATACCATGGAAACCAGTGCCATGGTTGAAAACGAGACAGACCTATATATACAAGATGGAAACGTCTCCAAGACATATTGCTAGGAGACAAAATCTAGTTGTAAAACATATATGTAAAGACAATCTCTTTTTGCTTAAAAAAAAAAAAAAAAGGTGATATTGGGTTGGCCAAAAAGTTCATTCAGCTTTTTCCATAAGATCGTTTGAAAAAACCCAAATGAATATTTTGGTTAACCCAATATATAGACTAGAAAACAATATCTGAAAGACTATTCACAAAATTGTTAAGAGTAGCTCTCTCTAGGGAGGGGAAACAGAACTTTCTACTTTCTGTACTTATTATATAAGTATATACAGTTTGAGCTTCTAACAAGAATATATAATTTGGGGGAAAAAAAAACAAAGAAAAAAATAAGCCTCTATTAGAGAGTCTACATCAAAATCAGCAGAAGGGGCAGAAGTATGAACGGAAATCTGAAAGCCTACGCTTCTTATCCCAATGTGCAAAGTAACCTGGCTTGGTGAATCATTCTGCTCTTGAAGGGTGGTCGCTCTTCAGTGATTCAGCCTTTCTGATGGGAAGCAGTCGTTGCTACGGCCATCTGAGCTAATTGGCAGGCTTGGGACTTGCAAATCACTTGGAAAAGTTACGGCAATCTTAACAGTCTTTTAAAAGCCAAACATTTAAAATGCAAATTGTAATACTCTGAATAAAACGAATGACTTCTATCATAAACGTTGCCTGGGAGAACAAGTTTGCCATCTCTGTCAATTCCAGGGATTGTGTTGGTGGAGAGCATAGGGAATTACACTGAATATTGACTGAATCCAGGGAGTGGCTCAGAGACAGGAGGCTAGATATCTCTACCCCCTCCACCCTGTACATAAGGAAGCCAAGTCACTGAGCAAGCTGGTGGTAACATGCAGTATTTGGGGAAGAAAAAAAACCCTGTATATGAAGTGAGTTCCTCATAACTAGATCCCTATATTTCTCCTTTTCAAAAACAATAATATCTAGAAATTTTATTGTGAGACACCCCAAATATCCCCACTGACTGTCATGGGGGACTCATTTTTACTGCCATCATTAGTATATATCTGCACAATGTATATGGTCTAATAATCCTCATCGTCTGGAGGGATTTTCCAAACAACCTGAATAATCCAGAGAGCGACAGAAAGGCACAGATGTCAACAAGGACCTATTGTATAGCACAGGGAACTATACTCAATATCTTGTAATAACCAATAATGGAAAATAATCAAAAAGAATGTGTGTGTATGTGTATAACTGAATCACTTTGCTGTACACTTGAAATTAACACAACATTGCAAATTAACTATATTCAGTTTTTAAAAAGGCATAGATGTCGCAAAGTCCAAGCACAAAACCTGTGCAGAGGGCACCTCACGTCTTCTCTTAAATCTTATTTAGTCTTCATGAATTTAGATATAATTCAAATATACTTGGTCATCTGCTTTCCCCATCTGGAATAATTTTAATCAATTTAGTGGACCGTGACTACCAGACAGATACCAGAACTTAAAAAAGTACAGTAGTACAGGGCCATTTGGTGAAGGGGCAAACAATCCTTTCCTCCTTCACAGAGCCCGGGGATAGTCACTGTGTGATCATTTATTTATTTGAACTTTTTATTTTGTAATGGGGTATAGTTGATTTGGATGGATGGCATCACCAACTCGATGGACATGAGTTTGAGTGAACTCCAGGAGCTGGTGATGGACAGGGAGGCCTGGCGTGCTGTGATTCACGGGGTCGCAAAGAGTCGGACACGACTGAGCGACTGAACAGAACTGAACTGATAGCCGATTAACAATGCTGTAAGTTTCAGGTGAATAGCAAATAGACTCAGTCATATATACATGTATCCATTCTCCCCCAAACCCGCCTCCCATCCACACTGCCACATAACACTGAGCAGAGTTCCATGTGCTATTTAATATAATATGGCCTTGTTGGTTATTCATTTTAAATACAGCTGTGTGTACGTGTCCATCCCAAACTCTCTAACCATCCCTTCCAAAGATCCCTTCCACCTGGAAACTGTAAGTTCATTTTCTAAGTTTGTGAGTCTATTTCTGTTTTGTAAGTTCATTTGTATCACTTTTTAGATTCCACAGATAAGGGATGTCCTATGATATTTCTCCTTCTCAGTTCAGTTCAGTTCACTTCAGTCGCTCAGTCATGTCCGACTCTCCGCGACCCCATGAATCACAGCACGTCAGGCCTCCCTGTCCATCACCAACTCCCGGAGTTCATTCAAACTCATGTCCACAGAGTCAGTGATGCCATCCAGCCATCTCATTCTCTGTCGTCCCCTTCTCCTCCCGCCCCCAACCTTTCCCAGCATCAGAGTCTTTTCCAGTGAGTCAACTCGTCGCATGAGGTGGCCAAAGTATTGCAGTTTCAGCTTTAGTATCAGTCCTTCCAATGAACACCCAGGACTGATCTCCTTTAGAATGGACTGGTTGGAAATCACTCTCTGCTGGTTCACTGTTATCGGGGGCGTCTCTGAGCCCCTAGGTCTATCCATGTTGCTGCAAGTGGCATTATTTCATTCCTTTCAATGGCTAAGTAATATTACATTGAAAGCTTTCCTAAGAGAACAATGCAAAGAAATAGAGGAAAACAATAGAATGGGAAAGACTGGAGATCTCTTCAAGAAAATTAGAGATACCAAGGGAACACTTCACACAAAGATGGGCACAATAAAGGACAGAAATGGTATGGACCTAACAGAAACAAAAGATATTAAGAAGTGGCAAGAATACCCAGAAGAACTATACAAAAAAGATCTTAATGACCCAGATAACCACGATGGTGTGATCACTCACCTAGAGTCAGACATCCTGGAATGTGAAGTCAAGTGGGCCTTAGAAAGCATCACTATGAACAAAGCTAGTGGAGGTGATGGAATTCCGCCTGAGCTTTTCCAGAATCCTAAAAGATGATTCTGTTACAGTACTGTAGTTAATATGTCAGCAAATTTGGAAAACTCAGCAGTAGCCACAAGACTGGAAAAGGTCAGTTTTCAATTCAATCCCAGAGAACGGCAATGCCAAAAAATGTTCAAACTACCACACAATTGCACTCATTTCACATGCTAGCGAGGTCATGCTCAAAATCTTCCAAGCCAGACTTCAACAGTATGTGGAAGGAGAAATTCCAGATGTACAGCTGGATTTAGAAAAGGCAGAGGAACCAGAGTTTAAACTGCCAACATCTGTTGGATCACAGAAAAAGCAAGAGATTCCAGAAAAACATCTGCTTCATTGACTTTGCTAAAGGCTTTAATGGTGTGAATCACAACAAACTGTGGAAAATTCTCCAAGAGATGCGAGTACTAGACCTCTTAATCTGTCTCCTGAGAAACCTGTATGCAGGTTAAGAAACAACAGTTAGAACCGAACATGGATCAGCAGACTAGTTCAAAACTGAGAAAGAAGTACGTCAAGGCTGTATATTGTCACCCTGTTTATTTAACTTACATGCATAGTACATCTTGCAAAATGCTGGGCTGGATGAAGCACAAGCTGGAATCAAGATTGCTGGGAGAAATATCAATCACCTCATATACACACCCTATGGCAGAAAGCAAGAGGAACTAAAGAGCCTCTTGATGAAGGTGAGTGAGGAGAGTGAAAAAGCTGGCTTAAAACTCAACATTCAGAAAACTAAGATCATGGCATCTGGTCCCATCACTTCATGGCAAATAGATGGGGAAACAATGGAAACAGTGACAGACTTTATTTTCTTGGACTCCAAAATCACTGCAGATGGTGACTGCAGCCATGAAATTAAAAGACGCTTGTTCCTTAGAAGAAAAGCTATGACAATCCTAGACA